>NW_016805666.1:5700140-5713819 GCF_001698545.2 Rhinopithecus bieti
GAGGGAGGGAGGGAGGAAGGAAGGAAGGAAGGAAGGAAGGAAGGAAGGAAGGAAGGAAGGAAGGAAGGAAGGAAGGAAATGTATAACCCTTAAGACAATCACTAACAAAACTTTATAAAAAGGAGATATAAATAATAAGTCAGCGGATGATATAAAATGAGATAAAAATACACTCAAGTAATACCAGATAAGATACGATGTAGAAACAAAAAACAGAAAGAACAGATAAAACAAATAGAAAATATTTTTTGATATTAATTCAGTCCTATTAAATATTAAATAGGAATCATATAAACACTCCAGTTAAAAAATAATGGTTATCAGAGTGAACAAAAAAGCAATATCAAAGTATTTACTATACACAAAAAATCACAATATAAAAAACAGATAAGTTGAAAGTAAAGGGATGAAAAAAATATTCCATGCTTATACTTATCAAAAGAAAGCTGAGGTAACTACATTAATGAGATAAATTATACTTCAGAGTAAGTATTATTATCAAGGTTAAACAGGGGCATTATCTTTTAAAAGAGGGTCAACTTTCCAAGAGTACATAATAATCCTAAATGTGTATGTATTTAGCAAAATGTTTAAAATACATGAAATAAAACTGTTAGAACTAAAAGCAGATGTCCATATGCAAAAAAACTTTGATACAAATTTCATAACTCTTACAAAATTATTTTAAATGCATCCATCATAGGCATAAAGGTAAAATATAAAACTGTAAAACTTTAGATTAAAACAAGAAAAAAACTGTGTGACCTTGGTTTGGCATTTATTTTTTAAAGATACCATGGTAACACATAATGCATAAAAGAAGAAAATAACAAATTGTATGCTGCCCAAGTTTTAAACTTTTGCACTGAAAATACTACTACTAAGATAAGTAAAAGATAGCCACAGACTAAAAGAATATATTTACAAAGTGCGTATCTGATAAAACATTTTTATCTAAAGTATATAAGAATTCTAAGAACATCTAAAAAAGAAAAAAAAAGCAAAAGTTCTCAACAAAATAAGGAAGATATGCAGATAAAAATAAATATACAAGATGTTCAAACTCACTAGTCATTAGAAAAATGTAAATCAAAATCACAACAAAATGTCCCTACCCAGACCTATTTTACCATCAAAAATGTAATGTCTTAAAAATGACAGTGTCGTGTGCTGGTAACAATGTAGAGATACCACTCTCACACATTGTTGGTGGGAGTACAAAATAGTGCAGTCACTTTGGGAAAATGGCAGTTAAAAATACACATACTGCATAACCCAGTGATCCCACTCCTAAGTATTTACTCAAGTGAAATGAAAACCCAAATACTCAGAAACCTATGCATAAATGTCTATAACAACTTTGTTCGAAACTCCAAAATCTGAAAAGAACTCAAATGCCTTTCAACAAGGAACTAGGCAAACTGGGGTATATGCATACAATGGAATAGTATTTGGCAGTAAAGATGGAACAATCTTTTGATTCATACAATAACATGTCTGAATCTTAAAGGCATTTTGCTAAATGAAAGAGCCAAATCCAAAAGTCTATATATTACACTTTTCCATTTGTATGGCATTCTGGGGAAGTCAACATTATAGGAACGGTAAAAAGATTGGCATTGTCAGGGGGTAGTAGGGATGGGTTAGATGTGTAAGAGAAGCAAAGGGAGTAATTGAGATGTTCAAACTTTCTGTTTGCTACTGTGATAGTGGGTACACAATTGCATGCATTTTTGAAACACTGTAGGACTCTGCATCACAGACTTACTTCTACAGCATGCAAATTTAAATTTTAAAAAATAAACAAGTATTGGGAGGAAATCAAGAAATGAAAACAGAATGCCTATTGTGACCATTCTCACTGCACTATAAATAAAGGACACAACCACATTGAAGAGGTAGCGAAGAAAGGATCTAATCTAAGTAACTTTGGACAACAGTGTTTAAAATGGATACTGGAAGGCAAAAACAAAAGGAACTGTATATACTGTATATAAATATTGTACTCTAGCTGAGTAAGTCAGTTTCTCAAAGGGTTACGAATTTGCAATTCTGAAACTGCTTTTTATTTACCCAAAGAGTGAACTGATAAGTAAATATATGATATATGATGAGAGCCAGTTTTCTCACCATTAAAGAAAGAATTCAAAATAAAGAGAAAAGAGGGGAAGGAAAAAAGGAGAATGCTAGCAGGAGCCCTGTGTGGTTGGATTTGAATTGGAGGTATCTGTATAAACTCATTGATAAGGTTTGGCTATGTCCTCACCCAAATCTCATCTTGAACTGTAGTGCTCATAATCCCCATGTGTTGTGGGAGGGACCCAGCAGGAGAAAATTGAATCATAGGCGCGATTACCTCCATGCAGTTCTCATAATAGTGAGTTCTCACAAGATCTGATGGCTTTATAAGCGGCTTTCCCGGACTTCACTCTGCACTTCTCTTTGCTACCACCATGTGAAGAAAAATGCGTTGACTTCCTCTTTCACCATGAGTGTAAGTTTCCTGAGTTCTCCCCAGCCATGCTGAACTGTGAGCAAATTAAACCTCTTTCCTTTATAAACTACCCAGCCTTGAGAATGTCTTTATTACCAGTGTAAGAACGAACTAATACACTCCTGTTTTGCTTTTTGGTTTTTAAACTATATATATATGTTGATATGTATAGACATAAGTATACATGTGTGTATACATGGGTTACTATACACGCATTTAATGCATTTATTCACTAGCTCTGACATTTGAGGAGTCCTAGAAGCAGTGATATCCTATTAACAGTGATAACGCCTAACACACATATTTTAGCTTCTTAATATCATTTTCCAATTAAACAACCAACAAACTTCTTGGAGAAGAGCTTGATATCAGGGCTGGAGAGAAGTGAAAATATAAGTTGAGTTTGAGGCATCTTGTGGTGCCAGAAAAAATAAATTAATGAACTAAATAAATAAAGAATTGAGGCATGTAGCATCTATGCAGGAGCTAACCTGGAAGAGTTCACAAAGGTCAAATGAGGAATAATTTGAGAAACACGATAAGTAACTACAATATTGAATTATAACCCAAAGAGTAAAATATGTATCCATGATTCCACATTGATACAAATGATTAAATAAATACAAAAGGAGAAAAAGGATTGCATCTCTTCCTTATAGAATTCCCATTAACATAGAATGAAAAAGAAAAAAATGTTTAAATCACTATTTAAACCTCACAGTTACAACTGTTGCAGGCAAGTTCCTTGGAATACTAAAAGTGTCGGTTAAAGTTTAAGTAAGACAATATGTGTATATTTGATATATCCCCCCCTAAATATTTATTATTTATAAAAAGAAGGAATAGCAATTTACAGTGCAGAAATCTGGCTGACACTATCTTAACTAAGTTGTCAATGTCAATATAACCAGTAATAAAATATATGGATGCACTAAGAAGGGCACACCAAACATCTATGATATTTTTCTCCAATCAACTTAATCCTGAGAAAACATCAGATAATCCCAAATTGGGGACATTCTCCAAAATATTTTACCAGAACTCTTCAGAAGTGTTAAGATCATGAAAGACAAGAAAAGACTGAGGAAGTATCACAGATTGAAGATGGCTGAGGTTAAGTAAGACATAACTACTAAATACTTTACGGACTATTGGATTCTATTTTGGAACACAAAGAGACACAGTGGAAAAGCTGGTGTTGAAATAAAGTTCAAATAAAGTCTGTAACTTAATTAATAGTATTGAACCAGTGTTAACTTCTTAGTTTTGATTGATCATTGTACTGTAATTAATAAAATGTTAACATTATTTGAAACAGGATGAAGGGTAATGGGAACTCTCTGTGCTGTTTTCGTGACTTTTCTATAAGTATAAAATTATTAATATTTCAAAATAAAAACAATTTTTAAGTGCCCATCCTTTTTTTAGATTCTATCGTTAGGTATTTGGGCATCAGTATTTTTCAAAACTACTCTAAAGATTCTAATATCAGAGTTTAAGAACACTGCTCTCAAGGGGTAAAAGAATGAAGAGAAAGTGAGAACTATAGTAAAATAGTCAAGAATTAATTAATGGAATAAATTGTGGTTTGCTTATATTTGCCAGAAATTTTATGAATACAAAATGTATGCTTATATAAACCCAAAAAACTTGCTTATGTATTTGTTTAATCCGTCAGTTAAATAGTCAATGTTAAAAAAAAAAACCGTCGAAAGAGAATGTGACAAAATAATAACTCCGAGTAGCTGCAAATAGAAGAGATATTTCTCTGTTCCTTTGTGTTTTTTAGTTCTTTCAAAAAAAGATTTACAACCGCTAATTTTATAATCAGGGGAAATAAATGTAAAGGCCACAAAGAAAAACATATCTTCTAAGTGATTCAAGTGCACTTGAAGTTTTGAGGACATTTGCCCTGCAGCAGTTTCTTCACAGGCCATCTGGATGGCAGAGGTATACTGCTGCACAGCCCATTAGTTGAAGAACTGAAATTATCCTAACCTCTGTTTCAGTTCTGAACTCTCTAGACCTCGAACTTTAATATGTCCAACTAGCAGCTCCTTTAGGGCTCTCTGGAAGTGGATTCTTTGGACAACTTGTTCACTTTTGGACTGCATAAGTTATTGAAAACTGCCCATTAAAAGTCCAGACCACGTCTTCTTTTCTATTTCTATCTACTTGACCCCTGAATTCAGACCCTGAAATAATCTCAATTTAAATTAGCTGTCACTCAGGAAATGGAGGACAAAAGTGGATACAAAGTAAAGTTCAGGGTCAGTCCTTGGCTCTTCTATTGATCCAGTTACCCAAGGACCTCAAGGACAATTGTATGGAAGTGTGAATTCGAAACATATAAAATAAATTCAGAATCTTCTCATCCACCTCCCCACATTCCAAATTAGTACAACAAACACTCCTTAGGCTTGCCAAAGTCACTACATAAAAGTGTTTTGGTTTGAAGAAAATGAACCAACATTTGTAAGTGGCTAATTTCTGAGGAGAAAGCAGATATCCAGCCTCTCTTAACCCACTGGGCCCAATGGCAAAGCTCAGGCAGGAAAAAAACAAGTAGTTAGCCACAGTCCAAACCAATCCTTGTCACTTTGCATTAGGAAAAATTTTTTTTTTCAATTCACAGTACTTGCCTGGTCTCTATAACTGAATAAGTTTTTAATACCTGACTACATCTTTAAGAGTGAATATTCCTTACTGATAAAAATGGTGTATTATCTCACAAAAGGGAAAAAAAAGATGGACTAGGCTAATTAACATGTTGTTAAAGACCTTAGGATGGATTAGGTCAGAGGAATGAATGGGGAGAGAGCTAACAATCTTTGAGCACCAAAATTTGCCAGGGGATTGTGCTAAGCACATTAAATATTTTATTCCACTTGCTATTTGCAATGATATTATACATAGGTATTATTAACCTACTTTATAGATGAGAAACTAAGTCTTAGAGGGAAGAGAGCACAGGTTCACTGCAGCAGATGCAAAGAATGAGGAAAGCAATTCCTCATTGTCTACTTCATCAGCCACTGACTTGGCCAATGAAAGAAAAATAAGGAATCAAATTGAATGCCCTTCAGCTGCCACATGCTGGGACATCTCCTTGTTATAAAAGTTAGAATGTTTTGATCTCAAATTTATGGCCTTTTATCAGAGTATCCAGCAAGATCCTTGTATTTTGAAAGAGTTAGCACACTCCAACCTAAACCTAAAAATATTGATCGGAGACGTGCAATCATATGATATCAAAGCTGGCAGGAATTTGGAAATCATCGGGTTAGTGCTTTCCAAACCTTTTAAGTTTCAAAGGAGAGTGCCCTTTCTTTAAGCTAAATTTTACTGAAAAGCACTTCCTATCAACCAGATAAAAATAGGGTGCACTAGCTGCAGTGACATGTGGTCCGAAACCAGCACTGCTCCTGCTCCTTCCCCAGCTCCAGCTCTCAACAATGAGGCTGCTAAAGTGCTTCCGCAGAACCTGGAGTGTCAGGACTATGGGGGAGGGGGAGGCAAGACATAGGGAAGAAAAATTTCCTAAATCTCTCATTTCCTGCAAATGGAACCTAAAGCCCAAGATCATATAGAAATTCAGTGATTACACTGGAAAATAGAAGGACTTGGGCTCAACTGACACGTTACATCAGCATGAAAGACAGAAAACATGGTGACCTGTCCCCATCAAAAACTCAGCTTTAGTCCAGGTCTAGTGATGGTACTTCAGAAAATGCTGCAGCTGAAAAATGATTCTTCCCTTCCATATTCAATTTTATTTAGAAGATGAACCACAAGACCGGGTGGCAAGGGAGAAAGAGCAAATAATGAACTCATGGTCAGAGAACAATTACAGTTTTAAAATCATTCTTGATCCTAGGTGCATTTTCTGAATAAAAGGGCTAATAATCTTTACCCTGTCAGCCTCAAAGGGCTGTGGTGAGACATAAGACAGTGTTTTTAACATTTAAAGTTAAAGAACAGAAAAAAACCTCCTTACTATTTTTTTAATGGCTAAATTTTACAGCTTGAGAATGCAGTGTTTGTATGACTCTGTAGTGTGCTAAGCATGATTAACAAATATTATTTCATCATCTCTATTATTTTAATTTTCAGCTTGCATGCTTAGTAGTTTGTTCCCTTTTCAAAAGCCAATAATAAAGTTAAGTGATCAGAATGTTTGACATGCCATTTATTCTTTCAGAGGCTCCACTGTTTGTGCCACCTTGAAAAATGTGTTTCAGTTTCCAAAACACCTTGCCTGGTCAATTCTTTCCTGCTTTTTCTTATTACACTGTAGGTACCCCATGGAATTGTTTGATGGGCCCAGCTGTAGCCTGGCTCTTCACAGCAGAAAGGTGCCTGTTAGCCTCTCACTCCTCTTGGCTCTGCTCCAGTAAGCCATCCCTCTCCACTACCCGTTCCACTTCCTGGCAGCTGGATGAGGAGGCTGGAAGCCAGTGGCAAACTGTGGCACCTGGCTGTTTGGTCTGTCACTAATGACAGCCCCTGCTGAATTATGACTCAATAGCAGTACTTTTTCTTCAAAAGGGTTCAAGTGAGAGAAAAGAAAAGGCTGCTCTGACCTCTGGCCCATGTTCCCCTGATGCAGAATGCTTCTGTTGACTATTTTCCTACGTTTAATAGGTGGAAGCAGACTGAAAGTGCAGAAGGAGGTTAGTAAATTTCTTCTGGCCTATTCATCTGACCCTTGCATTTAGAAAATAACTACTACTCTGGAGAAGGTAAGGAGAAGGGGAAGAAAAGCTTTGCTTGATAGCTGCAACATTACATAATGTGCATACCATCTGAACTGCTTATGAAACAAAAACAAAGAAAGAAAGAAAAAGAATGCTAGGACTACCCAGCAACATTATCACTCCCCAGTCTTCATCTTTGATTGACTACTGCTCAATGGTGATTTGACCTCTTCTCTTTCCCCTTTCATCCTATGACGTTTCCCCCCATGGCAGCTACTTGAAAACCACTTATACCAACACACTGGTTAGCCTGGATATGGAAGCAAGCGGTCCGAGTGACAGGTTGTCCTGAGGCAACCTGCTTCAACCCAACACGTGGCACTTGGGGTAGCAGAAAGGGGTAGCAGAAAGGCTTCCAGGTCTACATGCTAGAAGCTGGAAGCAAGTAAGGGGAATGACAGCTAGCTTTTCTTGCTTTTAGGGCTCTGAGGATTACTACCACCTTTAGGTTCACTGCCTTTTGGGAGCGCTAACAGCTTTTAAATAATTGGCCCTTTCCTTTCCACCTTTTATGGCCACTTGTATTGTTTGTCCTTTTTTATTTTCACTCTCACATTGTTTATTTTCTAAATACTTCCTTAATTTACCTCTACCCTTCCTTTTGTTTGCACTTGTTTTTCAGCCTTACTTTTCCTTTTTGCTTGCCAAAATCATCTATTCCCTCTTCTTAGGTGCACCTTCTTTTACTCCAGCCTCTCCCTTTCATTATCTTCATTATCTTATTTACGAACATCTTCATTCTTCATTTGCTTTTCGTCAGACCTTGTTCAAATTTTTTTTTCCTTAAGTGTTTGCTTTTTATGGCTCCAAATTTTACTTTTTTCTCCAAAGGGAATGTTCACAAATGCCGTTAGATTGAGAAACATAAAACACATTACCAATTGTTTCACAACGCTAAAAGAATAGGTCGTCCTAGATGGTTAATGAAAGCTTCAGGGGTGGCAGTCCTGCTGGTAGCATTAACTGTGCACTCCTAATCTTTTCTGATAAGCATGCCTTCCAGAAAGATAAAACAAATCAAAGGCTGCTTTTTCAGCCTTGTAGTTTGATGTATGCTAGTGCAGTTCCTGGTAGATACCATTTTAACTCCCTTTCAGATGAAAAATCTGAGCCTCAAAATCAAATATTTTCTCACTATTCCCTCAGGCTCCCTTGTCAAACCTTTTGACCAACTGAAAACACAAAGCTTCAGATCCAAAAACAAAATCTTTTAAACATCGAAAAATCAATGAACATTTTACCTGGAGGACAGATGTGGTTTTATGGATTTGAGCAACTAATACAGCTAATGTAGTTTGACTTCATTTTTTGCATTGTGTGTTCCCCCCAAAATATTAATGAACATATACATTTATGGGTGAATCATATTTCGTCACAGGGATGTACTATAACTATGAAGGTCTAATACAAACCTGAAAAAGGATTTTAGACCAAATCTAAATATCATCACATGTAATTCAAAAAGGCTGGCTTTGTTAATGTGCAATCAATGTATATTTATTTCTCTCATGTGAGAGTCCACAAAAAGTAATCATAAACAGTTTACACTATCTTTGGGTATTCATTAAAAGATACATATTGAAATTAATCATTCTGTTACTTGCTACTTCATCAAGAATTCATTCTAGCTCCAGGAAACAATGGTAACTAGTAACTTACATAATAATTCTTGGAAGGTCAATAGATTATCAAATACGTAATATGAATAGTCTAATTACATATTTGGGAGCACATTGAATCCCAAAGCTATGAATAGGTAAAGCCATTCACCTAAATGCCCTAACTTCAAAACAAGTTCTCATGAGACACTGGAAGACCATCACAGAATTTATATCTTGGCAAAGAACTTTGGGAAATAATATCTCTAGGAATACATGAGGAAGATAAGCGGCTTAAGTATAGCAACAGAACCAAAGCAGGAAGCAAACAGCTTAATTAATATGGTCTTCTTAATCATCACTTTTTTTTCCCCGCAAATAACCTCAGGACCATCAAACCTATTAAATCAATGGCCTTAAAAAAAAAAAAAGTTCATAACGTCTTTCAAGTTCCACTCTTTTCTAAGCATTTAACACATTAATTAATACATTTATTAATATGCAACAGGTAGGGATGGAGCTAGTTAGGAAACTTCAGATAGTGTGAGACAGCAGTCCACAACCTTTTGGGCACTAGGGACTGGTTTCATGGAAGACAATTTTTCCACAGACAATGTTAGGGGGGCTGGTTTTGGGATGATTCAAGTGTGTTACATTTATTATGCACTTTAGTTCTATGATTATTACACCATAATATATAATTAAATAATTATACAACTCACCATAATATAGAAAATCAGTGGGACCTCTGAGCTTGTTTTCCTGCAACTAGATGGTCCCGTCTGGGAGTCATTGAGACAGTCAGACCCTAAGTGTATTGCTTATGTCCAGTCTATTCTGTAATCTCGTTTTGGTTGCTGTCACTGCAAAAATTCCTGATTCACAAAGAAAGGATGTTGGAAATGGAGGTAAGTTTTTCAGTACTTTTGTGACAATCTCTGGATACTACCCCTTGACTTTAATCCAGAATTTATGGACATTTGAAGTTGTCTCAAACATACTTTTAAGGTCGCCATCATTTGCGATCTCGAGCAGTGGATCCTCTTGTAGAACAGACAAAGTTGATTCACCTGGCTTACTCACAAACAGGTCATGGACCCATTCCTTCCTGGTTTGGGGGTCTTTTGTGGTTGGAAGTAATGCTCAAACTCTTTTGAAAGCTGAGATGGGTGATTATGCACCAGCTGGGAGAACGAAGGCCCTGTCTCTTTCAAAATCTCTGCTAATGTTTGAACATGTCAAAAATTCGAATGTTCACCCATCACCTTCATAATTTCAATTTGCCATTGAATGCAGCCACTTTATTTGCCGGCTTGAACACAGTTGTTGTTCTCCCCTGAAGTGACAGATTAAGTCCATTGAGCAAGTTGAAAATGTCACACAAATAAGCACGTTTTGTGATCCATTCTGTGTCACTAAAAGGTGCTGCCAATGGTGACTTTTTCTAAAAGAAACCTCTGAAGTGGCTCAGCGGCTCTCATAACTCAGAAACTCTGACCAACCATCTACCTTTAGAAAACCACCTCATTTCTCTGTATAAGAGAAGACGTGTGCTCTGCGTCCATCTCCTCACAGAGCTGCACGAACAGACGAGTTAAGGGCATGCACTTTAATGCGGTTGATAATTTTAATCACACCCTGCAAATCATTGTTAATTTCAGGTGACATTTTTCAGCTAGCCAGCATTTCTCTGTAGATGACACAGTGTGTAGACTCACATTCAGAAGTGACTTCTTTGACTCGAGTAGTGAAAACAGAAAGTCACCCAGTCATGGCAGCCACTCCATCCATGCATATACTGACACAAAATGACCAATTTAGTTTTCCTGATATGTAATCATTCAAAGACTTAAATAGTTCTGCAGCTATGGTGTTGGTTGGCAATGCGAGTGCACATTACATATCTTTATGAGCATACTCCTGAAAAATACATTGCACAAAATTAAGCACTGTTGCCTTGTTGTCAACATCGGTAGACTTGTCAACCTGGATTGTGTACCACTGTGACTCATTCATCCTCTCTAATAATTGTGCCTCAATGTCCTCTGCTACTTCATCAATGTGTCTAGTTATGCTGCTAGCCAAAAGAGGAGCACGTACCACTCTTTGAACTGTAGCCTCTTAGAACTGCAGCCTACAGCTCATGAGGCATTAGGTTCTCATGAGGAGTGCACAACCTAGATCCCTCACATGCTCAGTTCACAATAGCGTTTGATCTCTTATGAGAATCTAATGCCAACGCTGATCTGACAGGAGGTGGAGCTCAAGTGGTAATGCAAGCGGGGGAGTGGCTGTAAAAGCAAACGAAGCTTCTGCTGGTTCACCAGCTACTCACCTCCGGTTGTGTGGCCTGGTTCCTAACAGGTACTGACACGTGTCACGGGGGCTGGGGACCCCTAGTCTCAGAGGACATGATAAAATGATAAGAATTGGAGCAAACATGATACTTTGAGATAAAAAAAGTAAATTAGAAAGAAATTGGAGTGAAATTAGAACTTAGTGATACATGTGTGACTGAGGAATATAAAAAAGAGGAGAATGACTTCTCAATTCTAAATGAGATTCTTGGATGAATGACATTTTGCAAACGTTGATAAGCTTATTTTTAAATGAACCTTTTGTTTTAGAACAGTTTTAGATTTACAGAAAATTTTCCAAAATAATACAGAGAGTTCTCACATACCCACTCCCAGTTTCCCCATTACTAACATCTTACATTAATGTGATATACTGATTAGAATTATTAAACTAATATACATACATTATTAACTATAATTGATACTTTATTTAGATTTCCTTGGTTTTTACTTTAATATCCCTTTTCTGTTTCGGGATCCCATCTGCGATATGATATTACAGTTAGTTGTCAAGTCTCCTGAGGCTTCATTTGGCTGTTAAAGTTGCTCAGTCTTTCCTTGTTTTTGATTACCTTGACAGTTTAAAGTTGTGCCATTTTATCAAGAGTTTTGTAGAATATTCCTCAATTGGGGATGATCCTAGGTCCATTTTCTGAATAAAAGGGCTAATAATCTTTACCCTGTCAGCCTCAAAGGGCTGTGGTGAGACATAAGACAGTGTTTTTAACATTTAGAGTTAAAGAACAGAAAAAAACCTCCTTACTATTTTTTTAATGGCTAAATTTTACAGCTTGAGAATGCAGTGTTTGTATGACTCTGTAGTGTGCTAAGCATGATTAACAAATATTATTTCATCATCTCTATTATTTTAATTTTCAGCTTGCATGCTTAGTAGTTTGTTCCCTTTTCAAAAGCCAATAATAAAGTTAAGTGATCAGAATGTTTGACTTCCCTATGCATTCTTCAGAGCCAGCATCTTAAAACTCAGTCGTAATTTACCATTGACATATTGGAACTCTCTTTGGTGGTGGTAAAGTGTGAGGGAGGAAAAGCAATCTATAATCTTAGGATTAAATCTTAGTGGATATTTAATCCTAAAATTTTAGGGACTTTTGAGGCTGTGACCATCGTAAGTGTCACACTAGTGGTATAGATTTTTGCCTTTAGAAAAAAACAAGAAGGCTAAAAGGGAATGGAAGGGTGAGAGTGTTCTTACTTCGGGTAGGTAGAGTCTGATAAAATCTTCATTCCTGGAGGGTAGGTCTTTGTTACGTAAAAATGCTCTGGACCTATATCACAATGATTATTCATTTTTTCCCATTTCTGGAGAAATTAAGCTTAAAAATCTTCTGGGGTACCTGGATCTAAAGCCCTTGAATGTATTCTCCACTAAGACTGTCCCTAGGAGGTTCTCATTCTCATATTAGTCTATATTCAGTCTCCAGTAACCTGTGAATATTAAGTGTTCTTAGCATTTTATGGCACCAGCATGTTCTATTCCATGTAAATAGAACTTGGCTGTTACTTTCTGGATTGTCTCATCACTCCAGGTTTTTTAGTGGGAATTTGCCCTGCAACCTTAGTTTTCTAATGAGTTCTAGAAAAGACATTTGTTTTCAGGGTTTTTTCAGCTTTTCCTTGTAAGAATGTGAATGATGACTTTCATTCTTTTTACAGGTCAGAGCTTAAACCAAAAGTTAATAAGCTTAATTTTAATATATTAATGCTAATATATTTAAAGATATAATCTATTTAACATATTAAATTTGAGGTTAATTCAAAAAATGGATACTTTACTAGCAAAAGATAAGTATCTTTCTTTGTCTTGCATTTCTTAAACTCCTGCCTAGGATTACAGAATCCTTAAGAGACACTAGGCCATTTGATCTTGTATTCGAATATCAGAAGAGAAAACATTGTCAACAAATTAAAGAATTGGGTCACTTTATTGATTCGGTTTTAATATGCATGCAAGTTGATGTGGTTAGTTTTGGTTAATAGGTTTGTAAATTTCTGTGGGATGAGTCACAGCAGTCAGTCTTTCGCCCACTTGTCTCAATTTTTAATGAATTGGAAATAAAAGTCTAATAACATAGAAGTGTTAATAAACATTTTGCTGGCCTGGCCAACTAATGTATTAGATTGTGTTAAGAAATGGGGTTATATTTTATGGTTTCTTAGACTATGTGAGTAGTCCACTAGCTTCAGATAAATAAGTTTGTACTTCTATATATGTGTGCTACTCTACCACAAACTCCTCCTTTTACATTCTTAACCCTCAATGTTTTCTTTCGCAAGAAATTATTCTTCTCCTTCACTCACCTATTTCTTCTGACATAATTTTTACCAAAAAAATATATTTTTCTCCAGGCCAGGCGCGGTGGCTCAAGCCTGTAATCCCAGCACTTTGGGAGGCCGAGGTGGGCAGATCACGAGGTCAGGAGATCAAGACCATCCTGGTTAACCTGTGAAA
>NW_016805666.1:5716700-5750062 GCF_001698545.2 Rhinopithecus bieti
CANANATATATATATATATATATACATTTCTCTTGAAGATAAAGAAAGCATTCACACCCATCCACACACACCCATCCACCTACACATATCTCCTAACCTAGTTACCGATCTCAGTTCAATTTTTTCTCTTATAATTAGATTTTTCAAAATACTGACCTCCACTAGTTTGTTCAATGTCTTAAACCACTGTAACTCCTTAATCACTGCCCCTCTACCACCATTGCCTCACCCCAGTAGATGTGCATGCACCCCGTTGTGCTGCTGCAGCTGCTGACACATATGAGTGAGCACAGATTCCACGGCCACCACCCCAACAAAGTGCTTTGGCCAGCATTCCCCTTCAGAGTGTTGTGGCTAGTGAACCAGGAGCACCTCAGCACCTCCAGCACAGCAGGTTCCTAACCTCTAGGGGCGGAAAAGAAAACAAGGTACATAGTCCCAGAACACCAGAGTTAGAGCTCATAGCCCAGGAGTAGCGAGCTGAGCCTTGCCTCCCTATAATCTTCTAAAAATGAAGCCAGTCAACTGAACCCACCTTATGTCACAATCAAAAAGCCCCCAGGGCATCAAAGAAGATAAAGGGGAAAAAAAATCCATAGGACAGCAACTTAAAAGACTGAAGGAACATCAGCCCACATAGACAAGAAAGGACCAGTGGAAGAACTCTGGCAATTCAAAAAGCCACCAAGTCTTCTTACATTCAAATCACCTCACTAGTTCCCCAGCGATGGCTCCTAACCCATGCTGAAATGGCTGAAATGACAGACGTAGAATTTAGAATATGGATAGGAAAGAAGAACACCAAGACTCAAGAGAAAGTCAAAACTCAATCTAAGGAGTACGATAAAGTGACACAGGAGCTGAAAGACAAAAGGGCCCTTTTAAGAAAGACTCAAAGCGATCTGATAGAGCTGAAAAACTCACTTCACGAATTTCATAACACAAGTGCTAGTATTAGCAGGAGAATCAACCAAGCTGAGGAGAGAATTTTAGAGCTCAAAGACTGGTTCTGCAGAATAACTCGGCCAGATGAAAGTACAGAAAAAAGAATTAAGAAGAATGAATGGAATCTCTGAGAAATATGGAACTGTTTAAAGAGACCAAACTGATGACTCATTGACACTCCTGAAACAGATGGAGAGAAAGAAAGCAACTTGGAAAATATATTTGAAGACATCATCCATTAAGATTCTCCCAACCTTGCTAGAAAGGCCAACATTCAAATTCAGGAAATGCAGAGAACCCCTGTAAGATACTATACAAGTTGATAATCCCCAACACACATAGTCATCAGATTCTCCACAGTCGAAATGAAAGAAAAAATGTTAACAGCAGTTAGAGAGAAGAGACAGTTCACCTACAAAGAGAAACACGTCAGGCAAATAGCAAACCTTTCAGCAGGAATCCTGTAAGTCAGAAGAGATTAGAGGCCTATACACAGCATTCTTTAAGAGAAATGTTAATCCAGAATTTCATATCCAGCCAAACTAACTTTATGAGCTAAGGATAAATAAAATTCTTTTCAGATAAGCAAATGCTAAGGGAATTCATTATCATCAGACCTGTCTCACAAAAGATTCTTAAGGAAATGCTAGGCCGGGCGCGGTGGCTCAAGCCTGTAATCCCAGCACTTTGGGAGGCCGAGACGGGCGGATCATGAGGTCAGGAGATCGAGACCATCCTGGCTAACACGGTGAAACCTCGTCTCTACTAAAAAATACAAAAAACTAGCCGGGCGAGGTGGCGGGCGCCTGTAGCCCCAGCTACTCGGGAGCCTGAGGCAGGAATGGCTTAAACCCGGGAGGCGGAGCTTGCAGTGAGCTGAGATCCGGGAACTGCACTCCAGCCTGGGCGACAGAGCGAGACTCTGTCTCAAAAAAAAAAAAAAAAGGAAATGCTAAACATGGAAAGTAAACATCATTACCAGCCACGACAAAAATACACTTAAATTCATAGATCATTGACACAATAAAGCAACTCCACAATCAAGTCTGCATAATAACCAGCTAACAGGCTGATGACAGGATGAAAACCACACATAACAATATTAACCTTGAATATAAATAGGTTAAGTGCCCCAATTGAAAAGCACAGTCACAAGCTGAATACAGAAGCAAGACATAACTGTATGCTGCATTCAGGAGACCTGTCTCACATGTAATGACACCCACAGGATCAAAGTAAAGGGATGGAGAAAAATCTACCGAGCAAATGGAAAACAGACAAAAGCAGGGGCTGCCTTTCCGATTTCACACAAAACAGACTTTAAATAATCAAAAGAGATAAGAAAGGCATTAGATAATGTTAAAGGGTTCAATTACATGAGAAGATCTAACTTAAATACACAAACACCTAACACAGAAGGCCCCAGATTCATAAAGTAAGTTTTTAGAGACCTATGTAGAGACTGATGAACACACACAATAATAATGAGAGACTTCAACACTTCACTTATAATATTAGATCATCGAGGCAGAAAACTAACAAAGCTGGTGAAACCCCGTTTCTAACAAAAATACAAAAAATTAGCCGGGCATGGTGGCATGTACCTGTAATCCCAGCTACTCGGGAAGTTGAAGCAGGAGAATCACTAGAATCACTTGAACCTGGGAGGTAGAGGTTGCAGTGAACCGAGATCATGCCATTGCACTCTAGCTTGGGTAACAAGAGTGAAACTCTGTCAAAAAAAAAAAAGAGTGAGAGAGAGAGAGAAGGAAGGAAGGAAGGAAGGAAGGAAGGAGGGAAGGAGGGAAGGAGGGAAGGAGGGAAGGAGGGAAGGAGGGAAGGAGGGAAGGAGGGAAGGAAGGAAGGAAGGAAGGAAGGAAGGAAGGAAGGAAGGAAGGAAGGAAGGACAAATAAAGCTATTCAGGGCCTGAACTTGACACCTGCCCAAATGGGCCTAAAAGACATCTACAGAAGTCTCCATCCAAAAACAACAGAATATACATTCTTCTACTCTGCACAAGGCACATACTCTAAAATTGACCACACAATCAGACATAAAACAATTGTCAGTAAGTTCAAAATAATCAAAATCATACCAACCACACTCTTGGAACACAATGCAGTAGAAACAGAAATCAACACTAAGAACATTACTCAAAACTATACAACTAAATGAAAATTAAACAACCAGCTTCTGCATGACTTTTGGGTAAACAATGAAACTAAGGCAGAAATAAAGAAACTCTTTGAAACCAATAAAAACAAAGATATTACATACCAGAATCTCTGGGCTATCGTTAAAGCAGTGTTAAAAGGGAAGTTTATAGTGCTAAATGCACACATTAAAAAGTTAGAAATATCTGAAAGTAATAGCCTAACATCACACCTAGAGGAACTATAAAAACAAGAACAAACCAGCCCTAAAAGAAGAAGACAGGAAATAAGCAATATATCAACATCGCAGAAGACAAGAAATAAACAAAATCAGATCTGAACTCAAAGAAATTGAGATGTGCAAAACCATACAAAAGCTCAACAAATCCAGGAATGGGTTATTTCAAGGAATAAGAACCTAGCTAGACTAATTTAAAAAAATAATAAAAAGGAGAAAAGATACAAATGAACACAATCAGAAACCACAAAGGGGAAATTACTACTGATCCCACAGGAATACAAAATAACATCAGAGGCCACTATGAACACCTCTATACAAACATACTAGAAAACCTAGAAGAAACGGATAAATTACTGGAAGCATACCACAAACCAGAAAGAAATTGAATCCTTGAATAGAGCAATAATGAGTTCTGAAGTGGAATCAATAGTAAAAAGCCTACCAACCAGAAAAAGCCCAGGACCAGAAGGATTCACAGGTGAATTCTACCAGATGTATAAAGAAGAGCTTGTACCATTCCTACTGAAATTATTCCAAAAAATTGAGAGTGTGGTACTCCTCCCTACTCAGTCTTATGAGTCTTATGAAGCCAGCATTATCCTGATACCAAAGCCTGGCAAAGACACAACAAATAAAGCAAACGTTAGGCCAATATCCTTGATGAACATAGTTGCAAAAATCCTAAACAAAATACTAGCAAACAAAATTCAGAGCATCAAAAAGCTAATTAACCATGATGAAACAGGCTTTGTCTCTGGGGTGCAGGATCATTTCAACACACACAGATCAATAAATATGATTCATCACATAAACAGAACTAAAACAAAAAACATAAGGATCACCTCAATAGGTGTAGAAAAGGCTTTTAATAAAATTCAACATCCATTCCTGTTAAAACCCCAACAATATAAGGCATTCAAGAAACATACCTCAAAATAGTAAGTGCCATCTATGACAAATCCATGGTAAACATCATATTGAACAGGCAAAAGCTAGAAGCATTCCCCTAGGGAACCAGAAGAAGGCAAGGATGCCCAATCTCACTACACCTATTCAACATAGTACTGGAAATCCTAGCCAGAACAATCAGGCAAGAGAAATAAATAAAAAGCATGCAAATAAGAAGAGAGGATGTGAAACTGCCTTTGTTTGCAGATGATATGATTCTATACCTAGAAAACCCCATACTTTCTGCCCAAAAGTTCCTAGGTGTGATAAACAAAATCACAAATTTCAGGATACAAAATCAATGTACAAAAGTCTGTATCTTCTCTTTCTTTTGTCCGTCTTTCTTCCTTCCTTCCTTTCATTCTTTCTCTTTCTTTTGCTTTCTTTTCTTTTTGACAGAGTCTCGCTCTCGTCACCCAGGTTGGAGTGCAATGGCACAATCTCGGCTCACTGCAACCTCCGCCTCCTGGGTTAAAGCAATTCTCCTGCCTCAGCCTCCCGAGTAGCTGGGAGCAAGATGGCAGAATAGAAAGCTCCATTCCCCTGCAAAGGCACCAAGTTAACAACTATCTATACAGAAAAAAACACCTTCATGAAAACCAAATATCAGGTGATCACTCACACTACTTGGTTTTAACTTCATATTGCTGAAAGAGGAACTGAAGAGAGAAAAAACATTCCTAAATCACCGACATCGCCCCTCCCCCACTCCAGGTAGTGGCTCTTTGGGCACTAGGGGAGAACACAGCAATTGTGAGGCATTGAGCTCAACACTGTCCTGTTAGAACAGAATGGAAAACCAGAACAAACTTGACTGGGTCCTGCCCACAGAGGGAACATGTAAACGAGTCTTAGCCATGGGGGAATCGCCCATCCCAGTGGTCCATCCAAATTTGAGTACTTGCAGACCTCACCACTAGGGGCCAAAGTACTGTGGGTCTCTAAGTAAACTTGAAAGGCAGTCTAGGCCATGAGGACTGCAGCTCATAGGTGAGCCCTAGGGTTGAACTAGGCCCAGAGACAGTGGACTTGGGAAGCCTGCAACACACTGAGACACCAGCTGGGGCAGCCAATGGAGTGCTGGCATCACCCCTCACTAACCCCAGACTATACAGGTCTTGGCTCCAAGAGAGACCCCTTACTTCCACATGAGGAGAGGAGAGGGAAGAGTGGGGAGGACTTTGTCTTACATCATGGATACAAGCTCAGCCACAACAGGATAAGCACCAGTCAGTCATGAGGCCCCCGTTCTAGGCCCTAGCTCCCAGATGATATTTCTAGACACACCCTGAACCAGAAAAGAACCCTCTGCTTTGAAGGAAAAGACCCAGTTCTGCTAGCATTCCTCACCTGCTAACGGAAGGGCCCTTGGCCCCTGGCTAACCAGCAGCAATACCCAGGTACTACATCGATGGCACTGGGTAAGTCTCTGAGACTTGTTGGATTCAAATGAGCCACAGTACATTACCAGCTGTGATAGCTACAGGGCAAAACTTTCTAATTGAGAAAAGCAGAGGGAAAAGTGAAGGGGACTTTGTCTTGCACCTTATGCCACAGGGCGCTAGAGCACCAAGAGGGCTCTTGGGGTCCACAATTTCAGTACTTGACCCTTGAACAGCATTTCTAGACCTGTCCTGGGCCAGAGGAGAGCCCACTTCCCTGAAGGGTGAGTCCCAGGTCAGGCAGCATTAACCACAAGCTGACTTAGGAGACCTTGGGCCTTAAGGGAACATTAGTGGTAGTCTGGCAGTACTCTTCATGGTCAGGGGTGGCTGTGGCTACAGGGTGAGGCTCCTTTGCCTTGAGAAAGGAGAAGGAAGAGGGAATAAATTGAATCTTTTGGTTTGAGTGCCAGCTCAACCACAATGCAATAGAACACCAGGTAGACTTCTAAGAAGGGTGATTCTAGTCTCTGACTCCCAGACCACTCTCCTGGAGCCACCCAGGGCCTGGGGGGCCTCACCATCCTAAAAGGAAGGACACAAACTTGGCTGACTTTGCCACATAGTGATTGTAGGGCCCCAGGGCCTTGAGGAACATAGGCAATAGCCAGGGAGTGGTTACAGCAGACCTTGTGCAAGACCCAGTGCTATGATGGCTTCAGGTTTGACTCAGTAAAATAATAGTGGTGGAGGCCCCAAGGGTTTTTGTGTCACTCTATCTCCAGCTTTAGGTGGCTCAGAACAAAGACAGGCACTCTGTATGTTTAGGAGAATATAGGGAAAGAGAACAAGAGTCTTTGTCTGGTAACCCAGATAATTCTCCAGGGTATTGTCCAAAGCATCAAGGCAATGATGAGTTTGCAAAAACCTCAGCATTGCTTGCTTGGGTTGTCCCCTAAAACAGAAACAGCTTAGGTCACAACACCCAAGTCCTTTCAAATAAATGAAAAGCCTTCCCTAGAAGGAGAGCTACAAAGAAGTGCGGATAGTGAAGACTACAACAAATATCCAACTCTTTAATGCCCAGACACCAAAGACCATCTGCTAGCAACAAAACTATTCAGGAAAATATGACCTCACCAAATGAGCTAAATAAGGCACTGGAGACCAATCCAGAGAAACAGAGATATGTGACCTTTCAGATAGAGAATTCAAAAGAGCTGCATTGAATGTTAGGGTGATCTAGCTGTGACATCTGTCACCCCATTGATGTCCACAGTTGATTCACCTGATCTGGCTTGCTAGGCAGGTGTCCCCTCCCTCACTGCTCCATGTGCAGCCTTCCCAAAACTGGGTGCTTGGTTAAAGAAGATGACAATCTCCAGTAGAGGAGGACTGGTTTTTGGACAAGGGTATATCAGTAGCTGCATTCCCCTGCTAGAACTTCAAACAAGCTCTCAAAATAGCTGTATTGAGGAAACTCAAAAAAATTCAAGATAACACAGAGAAGGAATTCAAAATTCTGTTGGATAAATTTAACAAAGAGATTGAAATATTTAAAAAGAATCAAGCAGAAATTCTTGAGCTGAAAAACGCAATTTGCATAATAAAGAATGCATCAGTGTCCTTTAATACCAAAATGGATCAAGCAGAAGAAAGAATTAGTGAGTTTGAAGACAGGCTATCTGAAAATACATAGTCAGAGGAGATTAAGAAAAAGAAGAAAAAAGAATGAAGCATGTCTACAGGACCTAGAAAATAGCCTAAAAGAGGCAAACCTATGAGTTATCGGCCTGAAAGAAAAGATAGAGAAAGAGATAGCGGTAGAAATTTTCTTTAAAGAGATAATAACAGGAAACTTTCCAAACCTTGACAAAGCTATTAATATCCAAGCACCAAAAGGCTACAGAACACCAAGCAGATTTAATCCAAATGATACTATCTCAATGCATTTATTAATTAAACTCCCAAAGGTCAAGGATAAAGAAAGAATCCTATAAACAGCAAGAGAAAAGAAATGAATAACATAAAATGGAGCTTCAATACATCTGGCAGCAGACTTTTCAGTGGAAACCTTACTGGCCAGGAAAGAGTGGCATGACATATTTAAAGTGCTGAAGGAAAATAACCTTCAGCCTAAAATAGTATATCTGGTTGAAAATATCCTTCAAATATGAAGGAGAATACTTTCCCTGACAAACAAAAACTGAGAGATTTCATCAATACCAGACCCATCCTACAAGAAATGCTAAAGGGAGTACTTCTCCAAAAAGAAAAGGACATTAATGAGCAATAAATAATCACCTGAAAGTATAAAACTTACTGGTAATAGTAAGTATATAGAAAAACACAGAATATTATCACACTGTAACTATGGTGTGTGAATTACTTTTGTCTTAAGTAGAGAGACTATATGATGAACCAACAAAAAAAAACTGCAACAACTTTTCAAGACATAGATAGTAAAATAAAATAGAAATGGAAAAAACAAAAGTTAAAACTGGGGAGATAAAGTTAAGGAGAGTTTTATTAGCTTTCTTTCTGCTTGCTTATTTGTTTATGCAAATAGTGTTGTTTTCAGGTTAAAATCATGGGTTATAAGACAGTGTTTGCAATCTCATGGTAACCTCAGACATAAAAACATACAATGGATACACAGAAAATAAAAAGCAAGAAACTAAATAATATCACCAGAGAAAATTATCTTCACTAGAGGAAGACACGAACGAATGAAAGGAAGATAATACTACAAAACAACTGGAAAACAAATAGCAAAATGCCAGGAGTAAGTTCTTATTTATCAATAATAACATTAAGCGTAAAGGACTAAACTCTTCAATGAAAAGACGTAAACTGGGTAAATGGATAAAAAAGCAAGACCCATTAAAAGACTTCATTCACTAAGAAGCACAAAGACTGAAAATAAAGTGATGGAAAAATATACTCCATGCAGACGGAGACAAAAAAGAGCAGGAGTAGCTATGCTTACATCAGAGAAAATAGATTTCAAAACAGAAACTATAAGAAGAGACAAAGAAGGTCACTCTGTAATGATAAAGAGGTTGATTCAGCAAGAGCATTTAACAATTTTAAATATCCATGTACCCAACACAGGAGCACTCAGATATATAAAGGAAATATTCTTAGAGCTAAAGATGCAGATAACCCCAAAACAATAATAGCTGGAGACTTCAACATTTCACTTTCAGCACTGTACAAATTTTTCACACAGAAAATCAACAAAGAAGCATGAGACTTAATCTGCAATACAGACCAAATGGATCAAATAGATTATGTACAGAATATTTCATTCAAGAGCTGCAGAATACACATTCTTTTCCTTAGCACACGGATCATTCTCAAAGATAGACCATGTGTTAGGTTAAAACAGTCTTAAAACACTCAAAAATTGAAATATTAATGATATCAAGCATCTTCTCGGACCACAACTGAATAAAACTAGAAATTAATAACAAAGGGAATTTTGGAAATTCCTCTTGGTATTAATTACACAAATTACACAAATACATCAAATTAAACATGCACCTGAATGATCAGTGGGTCAATGAAGAAATTAAGAAGAAAACTGAAAAACTTCCTGAAACAAATGATAATGGAAATACAATATATCGAACCTATGGGATACAGCAAAAGCAGTACTCAGAGGGAAGTTTATAGCTGTAAGTGCCTACATCAAAAGACAGAAAGTAAAAACTTCAAATTAAAAAATTTAACAATACATCTGAAATAATTAGAAAAGCAAGAGCAAACCAAACCCCAAATCAGTAGAAGAAAAGAAATGATAAAGATCAGAGCAGAAATAAATGAAATTGAAATTAAAAAATACCAAAGATCAACGAAACAAGGAGTTGTTTTTTGAAAAGTTAAACAAAATTGCCAAAACTCTAGCCAGACTGAGAAAAAAATAGAAGATCTAAATAAATAAAATCATAAATGAAAAGGAAGACATTACTACTGATACTGCAGAAATTCAAAGGATCGTTAGTGGCTACTATTAGCAAGTATATGCCAGCAAATAGGAAAATCTAGAAGGCATGGACAAATTCCTAGATACATACAACTTACCAAGATTGAGCCAGAAGGAAATCCAAAACCTGAACAGAACAATAACAATTAATGAGATCGAAGATGTAATAAAAAGTCTCCCAGTAAGGAAAAGCCCATGACCTGATTGCTTCATTGCTGAATTCTACCGAACATTTAAAAAAGAACTAATGATACTAATCCCACTTAAACTGTTCTGAAGATAACTCATTTTATGAGGCCAGTATTACATCGGTACCAAAATAAGACAAAGACACATTAAAAAAAAAAACAAAAAACTATTGGCCAATATCTCATAAATATCTACGCAAAAATTCTCAACAAAATACAAGTCAACCAAATTCAACAATATATTAGGAAGATTACTCATCACGACCAAATGGAATTTATCCCTGTGATGCAAGGATGGTTCAACATATATAAATCAATCAACATGATACATCATATCAACAGAATAAAGGATAAAACCAAACAATCATTTCGATTGATGCTGAGAAAGCATTTGATAAAATTCAGCATCCCTTCATGATAAAAATCCTCGAAAATCTAGGTATAAAAGGAACATATCTCAACACAATAACAGCCATATACTACAGACCCATAGCTAGTATCATACTGACTGGGGAAAACAAAAAACAAAAAACAAAAAAAAACCCTGAAAACCTTTCCTCTAAGAACTGGAACACAACAAGGATGCCCACTGCCACTATTGTTATTCAGTGTAGTACTGGCAGTCCTAGCTAAAGCAATCAGACAAGAGAAAGGTATAAAGGGCGGCCATACTGGAAAAGAAGAAGTCAAATTATTCTTATTTGCTGATGATATGATCCCATATTTGGAAAAACCTAGACTTCACAAGAAAACCAATAGAATTGGTAAAAAAAAAAAAACTCAGCAAAGTTACAGGATAAACAATCAATTTGCAAAAATCACTAGCATTTCTATATGCCAACAGTGAACAAGGTGCAAAAGAAATTTAAAAAGTAATCCTATTTACAATATCCATACATAGAATTTGATATCTAGAAATTAACCAAAGAAGTGGAAGGTTTCTATAATGAAAACTATAAAACACTCATGAAGGAAATTCAAGAAGACATCAAGAAATGGGAAAATATGTTTACGAATTGAAAGAATCAATATTGTTAAAACGTCCATACTATCCCAAACGATCTACAGATTCAATGCAATCCCTATAAAAATACCAGTAACAGTCTTCACAGAAATAGAAAAAAAAAATCCGAAAATTTATATAGAACTACAAAAGACCCACTTCAATAAATTGTTGACTTCAATAAATTGTTCTGTGAAAACTGGATATCCATATGCAAAAGAATGAAACTAGACCTTTATCTCTCACTATATACAAAATCAAATAAAATGAATTAAAGACTCAAATCTAAGACCTCAAACTATTAAATTACCACAAGAAAACATTGGGGAAAATCTCCTGGACATTGGTCTGGGCAAAGATTTATTGAGCAATACCCCACAAACACAAACAACCAAAGCAAACATGAACAAATAGGACCACATCAAGTTAGAAAGCTTCTGCATAGCACCCATCATTCTCAGCAAACTAACACAGGAACAGAAAACCAAACACCACATGTTCTCACTCATGAGTGGAAGTTGAACAATGAGATCACATGGACACAGGGAGGGAACATCACACACCGGGGCCTGTCGGGGGTGGTGGGCAAGGGGAGGGAGAGCATTAGGACAAATACCTAATCCATGCAGGGCTTAAAACCTAGAACACAGCTGGGTAAGGTGGCTCACACCTGTAATCCTAGCACTTTGGGAGGCCAAGGCAGGTGGATTGCCTGAGCTCAGGAGTTCGAGACCAGCCTGGGCAACATGGTGAAACCCTGTCTTTACTAAAAAATAAAAAAAATTAGCCAGGCGTGGCAGCATGCCCCTCTAATCCCAGCTATTAGGGAGGCTAAGGCAGGAGAATGACTTAAAGGCGGGAGTTGCAGTGAGCCAAGATGGTGCCATTCCACTCCAGCCTGGGTGACAGAGTGAGACTCCACCTCAAAAACAAAACAAAACAGAACAAACAAACAAACAAAAAACCCAGAAGACAGATTTCAAACCAACATGCACATGTATACCTATGTAACAAACCTGTACTTTCTGCACATGTATCCCAGAACGTAAAATTTAAAAAAAAGCTTCTGCATAGCAAAGGATACAATCCACAAAGTAAAAATACAACCCACAGAATGGGAGAAAATATTTGCAAACTACCTCTCTGACAGGGTACTAATAATCAGAAAATATAAGGAGTTCAAACAACTCTATTGAAAAAAATCTAATAATCTGATCAAAAAATGGTCAAAAGATTTGAATAGACATTTCTCAAAAGAAGACCTACACACAGCATACAGCATATAAAAAATGTGTTCAACATCGCTGATCATGAGAGAAATATGAATCAAAACTACAATGAGATATAATCTCACTCCAGGTAAAAAGGCTTATATCCAGCCGGGCACGGTGCCTCACACCTGTAATCCTAGCACTTTGTGAGGCTGAAGCGGGCAGATCACTTGAGGTCAGGAGTTCGAGAACAGCCTGGCCAACATGGGGAAACCCTGTCTCTACTAAAAATACAAAAATTAACCAGGCGTGGTGGTGCACACCTGTAATCCCAGCTATTCGGGAGGCTGAGACAGGAGAATCATTTGAACCCAGGAGGAAGAGATTGCAGTGAGCTGAGATCGTGCCATTGTACTCCAGCCTGGGCAACAGAGACTGTCTCAAAAAAAAAAAAAAAAAAAAAAAAAAAAAGGCTTATATCCAAAATACAGACAATAACAAATGCTGGTGTGAATGTGAAGAAAGGAGAATCCTTGTACACTGTTGGTGGGAATGTAAATGAGTACAACCACTGAGGAGAACAATTTGGAGGTTCCTCTTAAAACTAAAAATTGAGCTGCCATATGATCTAGCAATCCCAGTGCCGGGTACAAACACGAAGAGAGGAAATCAGTATATTGAAGATGTATCTGCACACCTATGTTTATGGCAGCACTGTTTGCAATAGCTGAGATTTGGAAGCAAACTGAGTGTCCATCAACAGATGAATGGATAAAGAAAATGTGGCACATATATATACACAATGGAGTATTATTCAGCCATAAAAAATGAGATCCAGTCATTTGTAACAACTTTGATGGAACTGAAGATCATTCTGTTAAGCGAAATAAGCCAGGCACAAGAAGACAAACATCACATGTTCTCACTTATTTGCAGGATCTAAAAATCAAAACAATTCAACTCATGGACATAAAAGAAGGATGGTTACCAGAGGGTGGGAAGAATAGTGGGGGGCTGAGGAGGTGGTGGGGATGGTTAAGTGGTACCAAACAAATAGAAAGAATGAATAAGACCTGCTATTTGATAACACAATAGGGTGACTATAGTCGATAATAACTTAATTGTATATTTTAACTTAAAGAATATAAGTAGATTCTTGGTAATTCAAAGGATAAATGCTTAAGAATATGAATATCTCATTCACCACACTGTGCTTATTTCACATTGCATGCCTGCATCAAAACATCTCATGTACCCCATAAATATATGCACCTACTATGTACACACAAATTTTTAAAAACAATGTTTAAAAGTTTTAAAAAAGACTGTGAAACCATTTACAATAGCCACAAAAAGAATAAAATACCCAGGAATACAGCTTACCAGGGACTGAAAAGATATCTACAATGAGAATTCCAAAACACTGCTGAAAAAAAGCAGAGATGACACAAACAAATTTTTAAAATTCCATTCTCATGGATAGAAAGAATCAATTTTGTTCAAATGGCCATTTCTGCCCAAAGCAATTTAAAGATTTAATACATTCCTATCAAACTACTAATTACATTATTTACATAATTAGAAAACTATTCTAAAATTCATATCTAACCAAAAAATAGCCTGAATAGCTAATGCAATCATAAGTAAAACAAAAAACAAAACTTGAGTCATCACATACCCCTACTTTAAACTATACTACAAGGCTATAGTAATCAAAACACCATGACACCAGTATAAAAATGCATAGATGCATAGACGACTATAACAGGATAGCCCAGAAATAAAACTGCACACCTACAACCATCTGATATTTGACAAAGTTGATGAAAATAATCAGTGGGGAAAGGACTCCCTATTCAATAAATAGTGCTTGGATAACTGCCTAGGGATATGAGAAGATTGAAAATGGTACCCATCCTTATATCACATAAAAAATCAACTCAAAATAGATTAAATAATTAAATGTAAACCTAAAACTATAAATATCCCAGAAAATAACCTAGGAAATACTATTCTGGACATGGGTCCTGGCAAAGATTTCATGAGAAATACACTAAAAGGAATTGCAATATAAATGAAAATTGACAAATAGGACCTAATTAAACTAATGGGCAAAAGAAACTATCAAGAGAGTAAACAGACAACCTACAGAATGGGCAAAAATATTTGCCAACTATCCATCGAACAAAGGTCTAATATTCAAAATCTGTAAGGAACTTAAACAAATTTACAAGTAAAAAACAAACAACTAATTTAAAATGTAAGCAAAAGACAGGAAGAGTTGCTCTTCAAAAGAAGACACACATGGCCAACAAGCATATGAAGAAATGTTCAACATCACTAATCACTAGAGAAATACAAGTCATATCTACAGTAAGATATCATCTCACACCAGTCAGCATCACTATCATTAAAAAGAAAACATAACAGATACTGGCGAGGTTGTGGAGAAAAGGGAATGCTTTTATATTGCTGCTAGGAACCTAATAGTTCAGACACTGTGGAAAGCCATCGGGCAATTTCTTAAAGAACTTAAAACGGAAATATCATTCAACCCAGCAGTCCCATTATTAAGTATACACTCAGAGGAATAAAAATCGTTCTACCGAAAATTGTTCTCATATGTCCATCACAGCACTATTTACAGTAGCAAAGACATAGAATCAACCTAGATGCCCATCAATGGTAGACTGGATGAAGAAAATGTGGTACATACACATAACTATGGGACATTATACAGCCATGAGAAAGAATGAGAACACGTCCTTTGCAGCAACATGAAAGGACCTGGAGGTCATTATCTTAAGTGAACTAACAACAGAAAACCAAATGCCACACGTTCTCACGTATAAGTGGAAGCTAAACATTGAGTACACGTGGACACAAAGAAAGGAACAACAGACACTAGGATCTGCTGAGGTGAAAGGTGGGAGGAAGTTAAGGATTGAAAAACTACCTATCAGGTAGCTATGCTTATTACCTGAGTAATAAAATAATCTGTATAGCAAACTCCCATGACATGCAATATGACTACATAACAAACCCGCACATGTACCCCTGAATCTAAAATAAAAGTGAAAAAAATAAAAAGTAAAAAAGTAAAAAGTAAAAATGAACTGTGCAAGCCAGAGATAGAGAAATACTGAGAAAGTACTGTAGGAAAAAGTGCTGTCAACTTAGAATTCTACACAGAGCAAAACTATCTTTCAAAAAATGAAGTTGGAATAAAGACAGATTTAGATAAACAAAAGCTGAGATCATTCACTGCTGGCAATCTTGCTCTAGTAGAAATATATATATATATATAAATATATATAGTAGTATCATACATATATAGCTCTAGTAGAATTTTGTATATATACATAAATATGTGTGTGTGTGTGTGTATATATATATGTTTATTTTATTTTATTTTGACACAGGGTCTTGCTCTGTTGCCCACACTGGAGTGTAATGGCACAATCATAGCTCACTGTAACCTCGAGCTTCTGTGCTCAAGCTATCCTCCTACTTCTATCTCCTTGGTAACTAGGACTATAGGCATAAGAAACCATGTCCAGCTAATGTTTTCATGTTTTGTAGAGGAAGTGTCTTGATATGTTGTCCAGGTTGGTCTCAAATGCCTGGCCTCAACCAAACCTCCCACTTCAGCCTCCCAAACTGCTGGGATTTACAGGCATGAGCCACTACACCTGGCCTAGAAGAAATGTTAAAGGAAGTTCTCAGGCAGAGGAAAAACGATAACAGATGCAAATGTTGATCTGCACAAATTAATGAAGAGCATTTGGAGATGGCACACATGTGGCTAAGTGCAAAAGACATTTTTCTCAAATTTTATCTTCTTAAAAGTTTAAAAATCATATTAAGCAATAATTGCATTAAAATTCCAATTAATAGTTGAAAATTGTTGGAATAAATAAGAAAGCAAAACCAAACTATATGCTGTCTTAAAAATATTTTTAGCAACAAGTATATGGATAAAATAATAGGGGGGTACAGATATAGTGTTCAAACATTAAACCAAAGAAAACTGAAATTGCCATGTTAATATCAGACAATATAAGTATAAGAAATTACAAAGAGGCCATTTGATAATAACAAAGAAGGCAATTCATCAAGAAGACATTAAAAACCTAAATATGTATACACCTAAGAGCTTCAAAATACATTTCAAAAATTGGATTTCGGCTGGGTGTGGTGGCTTATACCTATAATGACAGTACTTTAGGAGGGTGTGGCAGGATTGCTTGAGGCTGGAAGTTTGAGACTAATCTGGGTAACATGGCAAGATCCTATCTCCAGAAAACAATATAAAAAAGTATCTGTGTGTGGTGGTACACACTGGTAGTCCTAGCACTCAAGAGGCTGAGACACAAGGGTCCTCTGAGTCAAAAAGTGTGAGATTACAGTGAGCTATGATCATGCCACAGCACTCCAGCCTGGGTAGCAGAGTGAGACCCTGTCTCTAATAAAACACAATTCAATTTAAAGAAAAAATTGATATGTTTAAATTAAATTTGGAAATTTTACACTTCTTTTTCAATAAATTAGAGAATAAGTAAATTATACTCAACATACAGCAATATATCGAAAAGATATCATATCAATAAATGCAGAAAGAACACTGACAAAATACAACACCCTTTCTTGATATTTAAAAAAAAATTTCTCGCCGGGCGCGGTGGCTCAAGCCTGTAATCCCAGCACTTTGGGAGGCCGAGACGGGCGGATCACTAGGTCAGGAGATCGAGACCATCCTGGCTAACACGGCGAAACCCCGTCTCTACTAAAAATGCAAAAAATTAGCCGGGCAAGGTGGCAGGCGCCTGTGGTCCCAGCTACTCAGGAGGCTGAGGCGGGAGAATGGCGTGAACCCGGGAGGCGGAGGTTGCAGTGAGCTGAGATCCGGCCACTGCACTCCAGCCTGGGCGACAGAGCGAGACTCCGTCTCAAAAAAAAAAAAAAAAAAAAAAAAATTTCTCACCAATGGTGTAGAAAGGAACTAACTTGACGTATTTCTTTGATAAAAGACTTCTACCAAAACAATTACAGCTAGTATCATATTGTTAGTGGTAAAAAAAACTAAATGACTTCATCATAAGATCAGGATGAAGGTACGAATGTCTTCCACCACTTCTATTCCAGTAATAGCTACTGCAATAAATTGAGAAAAAGAAGTAGGAGAAAACCATATTGGAAGTAAAATCTTTTGTATCCAAAACGTTACGGTTTTGTTGTTGTATAACATAAGGTATATCCAAAAATCTGCTAGAACAGATAGTGATTTTGGGAAACTCATAGTATACAAGGTCAATAAACAAAATTTAAGTGTATATCAGCGTAATCCCAATAAATTATCATTAAGAAATCAATATCATTTACAATAACATCAAAAACACAAAATACTCAAGATTAATAAAATACGTGTAAAGCATGTATGCTAAAACTATATACTTTGCTCAGAGAAATTAAAGACCTAAATAAATGGAGAATACAATATGTTGATGGATCTGAACACTCGATATTGTTGAGCCAGTAATTCTTCCCATATTTATCTGCATATTCAATGCAATCCCAATCAAAATCTCAGTAGGCTTTTTGTTCAAGCCGATAAGCTGATTCCTAAATTTATTTTAAAATGTGAATGCTCCCAGGTAGCCAAAATAATGGTAAAACATTGAGAGACTTGTACTACTTTATTATGAGACTTACTCTAAAGCTATAGTTCGATCTGAGAAAAGACAAACTTACAGATTAGTTGAACAAAATAGAGTTCTGTTTAACTTCTGCTGTGAAAAGAAGTTAAATAAAGGCCAGGAGGCACATAAAATGATGCCTATTGTTGTTAAACGTTATGAAAATGCAAAGCAAAACTTCAGTGTGATAGCACTGCACATCCACTAGAATGGGTAAAGTGGCTGACAATACCAAATGTTACTAAAGATGTAGAGAACCAGAATTCTAAAACAGTACTCTAAGGAATGCAAAATCCTACAGCCTGTCAGGCCTCTGAGCCCAAGCCAAGCCATTGCATCCCCTGTGACTTGCACCTATATGCCCAGATGGCCTGAAGTAACTGAAGAATCACAAAAGAAGTGCAAATGCCCTGCCTTGCCTTAACCGATGATATTCCACCACAAAAGAAGTGAAAATGGCCGGTCCTTGCCTTAAGCGATGATATTATCTTGTGAAATTCCTTTTCCTGGCTCATCCTGGCTCATCTCGGCTCAAAAGCTCCCCCACTGAGCACCTTGTGACTCCCACTCCTGCCCACCAGAGAACAATCCTCCTTTGTAATTTTCCTTTACCTACCCAAATCCTATAAAACAGCCCCACCCTTATCTCCCTTTGCTGACTCTCTTTTCGGACCCAGCCCGCCTGCACCCAGGTGAAATAAACAGCCATGTTGCTCACACAAAGCCTGTTTGGTGGTCTCTTCACACGGATGCGCATGACACAGCCACTTTGAAAAACAGTTGGGAAGTTTTTTATAAAATTAACTATATAGTTTCGTTTAACTCAGTAATTCCACTCATGGGTACTTAATCAAGAAAAATGAAATCACATGCCCTCAGGAAGACTTACAGTGGATTGTTTAAAGCAGCTTTACTCACAATAGCCAAAACCTGAAAACAAGTGAAATGTACAACAAGAAGTAAATGAACAGAAAAATTATGGTACATCCACACTCAGCAATAAAAAGCAACCAACAGTTGATGCTTGTATCAACACAGACGATTAACGAAACCGGAATCAAAGGGTTCCACATTGTATGATTCCATTTATGTGACATTCTGGAAAAGACAAAACCTTAATGTTGCCAACTGCTGAAATTGGGGATAAAGAATGCTGAAAAAAGAGGCATGAGTTATCACTGAATCTTGATTGTGGTAGTACTTATACTATTGTGTATATACATTAAAAGTCATCATATCATAAAGGTAAAATGGGTAAATTTTATTTATGGAAATTATACCTGAAGTTGATTTTAAAATTATAGAATCATATATTCAGATTTCTTATTTTACTTTTTAGCAAAAATGCATGATATGACAGAAAGAACAATGTGTTCACAGCCAGAGAGGGAAAGAGGAGAATGTGATAGAAAGTGGAATGACAATTAACGTATAAAAATCCCTTTTATAGGTAAGACACTTATGAGATTTTAATTTTTTTATTTTTTACAAATCAAGAAAGAATTGCTAGATTTGACTTAATTCAAATAAAAAAATTCAGTCAGTAAAGTGTTTGAGCGCAAGATCTGATGTGTTTCTAAAATTTGTATTCTGGCCAGTATCTCCATGCTGTTTCTCTTACCCTGCAAAATAGACTTCCGGACCCAGATCTAACCCTTACTCTCTCTGCAAATTTTTTCGGGTTTCAAAATCCCCTAAACCTATTTTTTTTTTTTTTTTTTTTTTTTTGAGACGGAGTCTTGCTCTGTCGCCTGGGCTGGAGTGCAGTGGCCGGATCTCAGCTCACTGCAAGCTCTGCCCGCGAGTTTACGCCATTCTCCTGCCTCAGCCTCCGGAGTAGCTGGGACTACAGGCGCCCGCCACCTCACCCGGCTAGTTTTTTTGTATTTTAGTAGAGACGGGGTTTCACCGTGTTAGCCAGGATGGTCTCGATCTCCTGACCTCGTGATCCGCCCGTCTCGGCCTCCCAAAGTGCTGGGATTACAGGCTTGAGCCACCGCGCCCGGCCCCTAAACCTATTTTGTTTCCTGTACAACGAAGTCAAGATTTACTAAATTGCAAGATTGTTGTAAGAAGCAAATAAATCCATGTGTGTGGTGGTCCTTTATAACCATGAGGTATTAAACAATGCAATTGCTATTTTTCATTTTCTCACTGTAATGAATTGTGGGAATTTAAATTCCGAACCTCATTATTCACTAAATCAGTGAGCACCCAGGTCACTGGCTATATCAGAAAATACTGTCAAGATTCAACAATTTAACATGGTCAAAGAACACCCTTACCATATTAAACAACTGCTATTTAGCAACTCTGAGTTCCACCACTGCAATAAAAATGCAAGATCATTGAAAAAAGGATTGAGAAGGTTAAATACCTCCCCCACAGAAGCATGGAGCAAGGACCCAGGAAAAATTAAGCTGTCCAAAGATATGTGGCTCTGCATGGATAATAGTCTATGCAGCAATAGTCTCTGGCAGCAATGTCTGAAGGAATTTATCAACACTGAAATAAACCCTTACTTTATTTACCTAAATTAAGGGGCAAGGTCTGCATATATTTTTTATGACATAAGTTCATCTGGATATGTACATCAATAAATCTCAGGAAAAAAAAAAACTCACTGCAAATGTCCTTGTCATTGTTATCGTTTAAGCACTTGCCTATAATTATGCATTTACAACTCTAATACCAAAAATAAATTCCCAAAATGGCTACTATATTTTCAGCATACAGTAGGGAATTTCAGCATATAGTGGCACTGATAGCTGAATGTCAGTCAGCAGTGAACAGAAAGAGGGAATATAACGTAGATTTGTGACTGCTGATTTAGCTGTTTGTTTTTCCCTGTGGAGTTTTACCATCTTGACACACATTGACCAAGGCATCCTTAGACTGATTGAACTTTAGCCAGGCTTCTTTCTGACCACAGGCCACCAAAGTTCCTTTTCTTATTCTTAGAGCATTCACTTTAGAACACTTGCCATTGTAAATTATTTCTCTGCCTCTGCCTTCTTAAGATGTAAATCTTCTCCCATCGTCTTGACTTTGAAATGTAATCATCAAGAAAGACGGGGCAGGCCAGGCACAGTGACTCCTCGCCCCTGTAATCCCAGCACTTTGAGAGGCCAAGGCGAGCGGATCACCTGAGTTCAGGAGTTCAAGAATACTTGGCCAACATAGTAAAACCCCGTCTCTACCAAAAATCCAAAAATGAGCCAGTGTGGTGGTGGGCACCTGAAATCCCAGCTTCTCAGGAGGCTGAGGCAGGAGAATCACTTGAACCTGGGAGGCAGACATTGAGTGAGCCAAGATAGCACCACTGCACTCCAGCCTGAGCGACAGAGTGAGACACCGTCTTAAAAAAAAAAAAAAAGATGGGGCCTCTATTTCCCAATCTCTGTGGGGAATGTGGGAATGCAACTTCAATAAGCAATAATTAGCGAACACAGATGGCCTAATCACACTGACCAACCTCTCCCCTAATACCCTCCAGTACTTTTCCATTAATTCACCCAGCATTTAAGAATCCTCCCACCTTTTGTTTCTGCAGAGTTGAATTCAATCTCTTCCCCACTGCAGTAATTTTGACCCCCTATTGCAATAGTCTTAAATAGTTTTTCTTGGCATTTTGGTAGGTGTCCAGTCCAATTCTTTTGCCACCATACACATGCAATGTATTTATTTGCTAAGATAATGCACAAGCAAGTAATGCATTTCAGTTTACAAATTGATTTTGACCTAGGGTATTACTGAAGCACTGCAAGAAAGGAATAATACCACCGTGTTCAGGAAAATGAGTCTAACACTCAGAGAAATTAATACATTACTAAAGTTGTAGTTATTAAGAGATCTAAAACTTGAACCCCAGGTATTTATGTCCAAGTCTAAGGCTCTTCCAACTGCATCTCACTGAAAGCAGTGCTCTAAGAAACATCTCAACAAAGTTATGTTCTGAAAAAATATGCAGACATTTAACAACACTTACTGATTTATCAAGACTTCCTGAGGGAAAACAAAATAGATTTTGAAATATCCTGAGAGCAAACTCATTTGTTGATCTAACATCACGGCTAAAATAAAAAATAGATGACACTGTGTTTTCGCTATAATAATACTAAAGGTGAGTTTAACATCCGAGATTATTAATGAGATCATATTTATTTTGTTATAGTAATATTAGTAAATATGTTCTATTATTACATTATGCACACATTTTGTAGCCATATGGAGATTTTAGGCAGAAAAAGTCATTGCCCTCAAATTTTACCATAAGTAGAGCTAAGATGTAATTATGTATGTTTTCTTTAAAAATGTTTAGATAGTATATTCCTTCCTGATGCGTTACCTTCCTCACTGCTACTTGAATAATGAAAAACAGAAAAGAGTTTTAAAAGTGTGATTGTCCTTTTTCTATCTCATCCTCTCCTTCTACTGAATCCTCAAAGTAGAATTAGTTAAAACATGATTTTCTTGAGAATGTCTAATCTTGATAATAAATGACTATAGAACTGCTGAAGCATGGTGTGCTAGTCTTTATTGTGCTCTGTGTGCAGCACCAGAACTGTCTGAATAATTATGAGATTATTGGACAGATTATGAAGAGGACTAGAAGACAGAAACAGGAAAAAAAAAGTAGGCTACATTTGCTTTACAGATCAGCATCTGTAAGTAAATTCACTGTCACGTCTCTTCTTTCTGGCTTAAATTTTTAGACACTGGAATAATGGAAAGTAAAACCAAAATCTTCATTTCGTTAATTTGAACAGAATCCATGCTAAGAAAAGTACTAACAATGAACTCTTTATATACAAATGCAAACACACACATACATAATTAGGTACACAGAAACCTTAAGCTGCCTTCAAGCATACTCCAAGATTTTAATATTCAGTTTAATGAAGTATTCTGATTACTTGAGACTAACTGTGTATGCCAGAGCTAGGTTGTCCAATATGTTTTCTTAAGAATTTGAATTACTGTGCATAGTTTTTGTCCGCTAGAACCTACTATAAGATGTCTTGGTGACATAGGGTCAATATCCAAAGCGTTGGTCATTGTTTTATAAATGTGCAAAATCAGTTTCAAGGAACGTATTTGCATATAAAAGATTGTTTATGGCATGATTTAGGGTATCTAGTTATAATAACTGGTAACTCCAGTTATTTCAAGGATCATTGTGAAAATCTAAAATAATAAGGCAAATTATACTTACAAAATATATTTAATGTTACCTGTGAAGTCACAGCATGGTCTTTCCAGAAGTTCTGAGGAGGCAGGGAACTTTTGGCAGAGAGATTGACGGTTCAAACAAATAGTGGCTTCTTGGGAGCATGACTTTTGTCTTATTTATCTCTTTATTTCCCCATGTTGCTTAGCATGGAGCCTCACACAAAGTAAATGGCCAATAAGTGCTAAGCTGACAGTGTTAGACTTTTAAAGACCCATGAATTTTTCATCTAAATATGACTTGTGGAAGTGTTGGGTAAGTCTAGTATTAGCAGGCACTTGGTTGTTAAAGAATAAAAGCCCATTTAGACTTCATACAAAATTCATTGCCTACTTTATTGAAATCCTTCATGCCCTCCAATAGATTCCTTTCCATATACTGGAGTCCTCACAGCCACAGGGCTTTCGTGATATGTCAAAATACTAATAGATTTGGAACTTCGTCATGGTGACTACAAAAAAGAATTCAGTGCTGTTCTTTGATCCCTCCAATGACAAGAGCAAAACTGAACTTCTGGGCGTCACTGCCAAGATACAAACAAGGAGAATGCAGAATTTAAATTTGCAGTCCTCTAAATAAGACATTCTCCCCGACCAAAGCAAGTGCCCCTGCTGTTCACCTTTAGCAATAGCTTCTTATTGCTCCACTTCAAAGTCTTCAGAGGCATTGAAATTGAGGATCTTCAGGTACTTTTCTAACATGAGGGTTTCTAGGAGCTGAATAAGATAGAAGCTCCCCAATATATTCCTGCACAGTAGGAAGAAAAAGTGATTTAATTTCTCCAGAGGACTACAGTATGTACCCATAGCTAGGTAAGAGAAATCCTGATGATTATTCACAATACCTTTGGGCAAATTTTACGTTCTCAGACACCTCTTATAAGAGCACCAAACGTCACTTAAATCAGTGATTCCATAGGAAATAATCCTCCATTTATTTCCTGCCTAGGATTTTGGAGCATAAAATCCAGGGGAAAAAAAAAAGGAATCAACTTCTAGGCTGAGTTGGGAGAACTGGGAAAAAAATGGTGTGATTATTTTTTTTTAAATTTATCTCTTTCATGAACATAACATTAAAATTTTAATGTCTTTTATCCACATGGAGATGTACTTATTTTAATTAGTAAATGAACTGACAGATGCTGATATTCTTAGTCCTCAGCTTAAAGGTATTATTTGAAAGATCAGTGGGAGAAGCCTTAGCTCAATGATGTCCTGGATGATTACCGACACTCAGGCATGCCAGCTGTGCTAACCAACCTTTTCTTTTGCTGGAAAAATTTATTTCCCTCATGCTGCCACCTCCTGCAGTTCAAGGGAATGTATATTTCATTTCAAAGGATGAAAAAGAGGAGAAAGACATACAGATAGATATACATACTTTCAAATGACCATTTCTTTGGGACAATAATAAATCTATTACCTAGAAAATGCCAAGTTTATTAACATATTCACATATGAATCATAATAGGGAAGTAAATAATGTAAGGTGAAATGTTACCATGTGAAAACTGTTTCAACATTTGGCTTAGAAGACGGACTGAAGTTGGAAAACACAAGAAAATACGCACAAGCACTAAGTAAACAGCAGAAGATAATAGCAACCCATTGGTAATACCATCTCATACTTATTCATAAATCAGTTTAGAGTTTGATCAGTATAATATCTGTGTGACATTGTCAGGGCAGATAATATATGGTCTTTCTTACCTATGGTGGAATTAACAAGGCATACAGTGGAATAAAGATATTCCTTCTGAATCAGAAATATTCTCTATGAGGTAGTCTTACTACTTTCACACATTGGTGATTGGCCACTTGTTTTTCTTCTGTTTACAAAATACAATTTAAGAGGATACACACACACACACACACACACACACACACACACACACGGAAAAAAAAAAAAAAAAAAAGAGCTAGCTCTCTGCAAGCACAGTAATCCTGAGTTGTTCCTGCCTAATATGAAAGAGTTTACATTGCAGTAAAGGACAATGTCATGTTACGATGGTAAGAGCCACACTCATATGGATTTTATAAATCAAGTATGGAGGATGACTCATAGAGCAGACCAGTAGATGTCCCTGACAATTTATGGTGAGAAAGAATGGAAGGTGAGAGGAAGTGGATCAAGAATGATCTAATTTACCCTGTGGTTCTTGGAGATGACATTCTATATATGTGAAGACTGGTATTTGACTTGATAAAATAGATGCAAGGAAAAGTAGTAAGTACTACATGTGGTTTAATATCATACACAACGTATAGCTCTGAGAGGCAGAAGAGGATGATGGTTTAGTACAGAAGCTACGGAGCAACGTTGCTAAGGAAACTTACTTCAGCCACTTCTAAGGCGTGTGACTCTTGGCAAGTTACTTTACTACCTTTTATTTGCTTTATCATCTGCCAAAGCCTCAGAGGATATTTTTTAAAAAGTTAATTCATTTAAAGCACTTAGTAGTTCCTGGCACATAGAAAACACACAAAATAGAAATTCACAATAGTGTGAATTTCTACTAGTATTGTAAAAAGTTTTAATAAAATTAAAATATTTTCCAGAAAAAAAGTGTGAAAGTAAGAGGATCTTATTTAAAATTTGGTCATACACAAACCTCTGAATCTGTCATGACACAAACAGATTTTCTCCTTGATCAATGATTAATCTCCAATTACCTTCAATTGACTTACTAAGAAGAAACAGTAAGAGGTAGGCTTCAGATACACCGAGTTTTATGACTTAACATTTGCTGCTGTCAGGAATTATTTACAATCCTTTATAAATCTAAAGATTCATGTGATATATTAATGTAGCAGGACGAGCGGCAGACACAAGTCCTCCAAAACCGAGTTAAAGAAGGAAGGGGTTTATTCGGCCGGGGGCATTGGCAAGACTCCTGTCTCAAGAGCCGAGCCCCCTGAATGAGCCCCTGTCCTTTTAAGGGCTCACAACTCTAAGAGGGTGCGTGTGAGAGGGTCGTGATTGATTGAGCAAGCAGGGGTACGTGACTGGGGCTGCATGCACCGGTAATTAGATTGGAACAAAACAAGATAGGGATTTTCACAGTACATTTCTATACAATGTCTGTAATCTATAGATAACAGAACCGATTAGGTGAGGGGTCGATCTTTAACTACCAGGCCCAGGGTGCTGTGCCAGGCTGTCTGTCTGTGGATTTCATTTCTGCCTTTTAGTTTTTACTTCTTCTTTCTTTGGAGGCAGAAATTTGGCATAAGAAGATGTGAGGGGTGGTCTCCTCCTTTATTAAAAGTGTAGAGCTGTATATCCCCAATGTAATTATTGATTTTATTTCCCTATTTATATTGCCTACTCTCCAATGTTCTTTTTTTTGGAGACGGAGTCTCGCTCTATCTCCCAGGCTGGAGTGCAGTGGCCGGATCTCAGCTCACTGCAAGCTCCGCCTCCCGGGTTTACGCCATTCTCCTGCCTCAGCCTCCCCAGTAGCTGGGACTACAGGTGCCCGCCACCTCGCCCGGCTAGTTTTTTGTATTTTTTTAGCAGAGACGGGGTTTCACCATGTTAGCCAAGATGGTCTCGATCTCCTTACCTCGTGATCCGCCCGTCTCGGCCTCCCAAAGTGCTGGGATTACAGGCTTGAGCCACCGCGCCCGGCCTCTCCAATGTTCTTAAGATCTAATGAGGTGAGAACAATAAGATTCTTATTGCTGTAAGTGGCCCACGTTGTTTGGTTTTTCTCTCCTTTCTTAGACTTAGAGATAATAAAACATGGGCACATCCTCTCTCTCTTCCTAGGACTATGGAAATGAATGAAGTAATTTGAAGTATGTAGTTCATTTGTTTTCAGCATCAATATTCCTTTTTCAAGAGTGCTGTACTTACCTATGTCAGTATTTCTGCTCCCTTTCCACAGTTTCCACCAGGAATCATGCCAAATATGACCAGTCTCCAAGATACCTTCCTGTGAGTCTTTTATCTTTGCATATGCAGTCTTCTTTATTATAATTTTCGAATGTCTAAGTTCAAAGTAGGGGATGCCCTGAGCGATTTAAATTTTGATAATTATGAACAATAGTGCCAATTTCCTGGGGCTGCCATAACAAAGTACCATAAACAGGATAGCTTAAAACAACAAAAATTTATTCTCTCATAGTTCTTAGAACTAGAAGTCTGGAGGCTAGTGTCAGCAGGGTCATGCTCCCTCAGAGGTTCTGGATATAATCCTTCCTTGCTTCTTCCTAGCTTCTGGGGGTGCCCATAGATCCTTGCCATTCCTTGGGTTGCAGCTACATCGCTCCAATCTCTGCCAGTCATTACGTGGTGTTCTCCCTATGTGTCTGTGTTATCACATGCCACTTCCTCTTCTTATAGAGACTCCAGTCTTATTGTATTAGAGCCCACACTAATGACCTCACCTTAACTTGACTGTATGCGCAGACTTTATTTCCAAAAAGGCCACATTCACAGGTGCTAGGGATTAGGATTTAAACATATCTTTAGGGAGGATAGAATTCAAATAACAAGGAATTTATAAAGTATAATATTAGCAAATATATTCATAATTTTTAATATATTTATCACCCAAACTGCTCAGAATAATGCTTTAAACATAGAATATTAAAATGCATACTAATTTGAATTTAATGTACCTTTATCCCCATGGTAACATAAGGTACACTATAGTTCCCTGATAACACTAAAGAATAAAGTTCTAAGTTAGAAAAATATTTGTATCTTGTGATGACTGTAATTATTTAGTGGAACGAAAGAGATTTTTCTGGAAATCATGGTTAGCTTCTTGTTAAATTGTGTATAAATAGTTAGAATCAAGAAGTTTTAGTCTGCATTTCTCTGGGTTTTCTTTAGCTTCCCAGTCACTTTTCACCTTTAGAGGTTCTATTGATTTTCTTCACTGTGTCAGTCTTTGGAAACAAGAGTTTGCTAGTTACTTGTAAAAGTCACCTAAGTAGCCATCTGGGAAGCTAATAACATGGGTTTTGATTCCATATTGACCAACTATCTAGATATCTGACTTTGGAGAACTGTCTTCATGAGGATTGTCATACTTTTTCTAACCCTCTCTTTCCCTCATTTGTTCAATGAGGGATTTAGAAATCTAGAATATAAAATTTGTTTCCAACTCAAAGTGATTTTTGCTTTTTATGGTATATCTGTGCCATCTCATAGAGTTAGGTATGTGGATTTAACAAGCAAACATTAAGAACATATATTTTACCACTAACTTCAGATATTCTTAAATATTAAATTATATAAATATAGGTATAGTTATTCAAGCAATGAACACCAGATCTTAATTTGTCTGTCTACCAATATGTGCAAATGGAAAGACTTAATTTTCAGGACTCTGTAATGATAATGATATTTATGACTCTGGCCTTACTGAATGACAAAGGAAATTTAATTACATTCTATAATTTGGGTAATCAGGCCTAGAATCTTAAAATTCTGTTTCTCAAGCCAGGATTTCTTGATAAGGCACTACACCGAGGCTCAATGTATAGCCTTAGTTCTAGGTGTATATTATGTCACAATTATTTAAAAAATATACTTGTGTTTACAGATGCTTCTTCTCAATCAGCCAGAATAGTCATTCAACATGTACAACCAATCAGCAATTCTTCCACAACAACAGGAGCTCATCACATCTATTACAGGCAAAATCCATACATCACTAATAAGTTTTTCCAACTCAGACTCCTGGCTTTTGTAAATTTTACTTAATAAACCAATTAAGCTGTATTCATTATAATCCTTGGAGGATTATCCACCAAGACAATGCTCTTGCAACTAAATTGTCTAATTGAAATATGTTCAATCTGTCTAAAATTGCCATTGAACCATTTTACTGTTGCAGACTGGAAAAAATTGGATGGGATTTGGATTCATCTAGCAACTTGGGAGACAGATGGTGTTAAAAAAGATACAGATGTAGCAGCTTCCACTGATTCTTAATATGCCCCGTTTTTGTTGTCTTAAGCATTTTCATCAGTAAATGAAACACTTGTTTTAAGTCAATGATTTGCATATTAAGTTGGGAGAAAAAAACATAAGGCAATAACTAAAACTTGCGCTACTACTGCTGTAGGGGACAATTTCCCAGAAAGAAAAAAATCCTTAATTTTTGAAAGACATGACTCTATCATTATCCATTAATTTACTCACACATTTATTCACCCAATAAACGATTTTTAGCACTAGTCATGGTACGTACCATGATAACCCTTGGGGATGGTTACAAATATAACTAAACTATGATTCTTGCTCTTAGAGAACCTCTCAAGTAGAAAATGAACAATGAATAGAAAAATACCAAGCAAGTTAAAAAGTTGAAAGTACCATAAAAGATGAAGTACCACCGAAATTCAGACATGGGAGGAGCATTTGTAACCAAATTCATGAGAAAAAAACACATTTATGTTTGGGTGAGGGGGAAGAGACAAGATGGAGGAAGGTAAACAAGAAGGCACCACACCTGTTGCTTCCGGGTTCTTCCTCACCAACTTTCCCCCGCGCAGGAAAATGCAGCCCGCGCTGGGGAAGACGCAGCTCAACCGAGCATGCGCCAGGTGACGTCAATCAGAAGAGACCGAAACTTACCCGGCCACGCCTATGGAGACGCCCCTATCACGCCCTTATCCCGCCCACTGCCCGCCCCCTTCCAGTACCAATGCATAAAAGTCCGCTGCCGGCAGGAGCCGGGCGTGACTTCCTCGGCACTGCATTGGTGTGCCGGGGAGCCTCGCTGGAGAGCCCCGGCGCGGCTTCACTGGCGCCCCCCCCCCCCACACCTGAGGACCAGAGAACCTCGCCGGAGAGTGTGTGCATATTTGCAATAAAGGGCTGCCGCTTTCTTATGTACTTTGGCCTCATGTTTAATTACTTAGCTCTCCTAAATTAAGTTACATTAAATTAAATTAAGACAATTTATGTTAGAACTTCTAGGTTGCTTTCAATGAATGGAGATGAAAAGGTAGGCATTTGTGGCAGTGCTTGAAAAACCTCTTGACTAGAGAAAACTCAAGGCTAATGAAAGGAAAAGAAACTATCTAGAGAGGTCAGAGATATAATTGGAAAGATTGGTAGTTTTGAACAATGATTAAAAGGTTTGCACTTTAGTAAGCAATAAGGAGCAATTAAAACTTTTTGAGTAGAGGTACGTTATGTTTAATGAGGTTTACTTAGTAATGATGTATAGCATCCTTTAAAGGAGCAAAAAAGTCTAAGGAGAGAGATTCAGTTCCTAAAACTGTTTAGGACAGAATAGTGAGAATAGAAACCAAAATAAAAATGGAGTCAGATTAACTTTAAAGGAAAAACATAAACTTGGAGGATTATCCACCTCCAAGGTGGATAATCCTCCAAGGATTATAATGAATACAGCTTAATTGGTTTAAGTATAAGGTTTGATGACTGACTGAATGAGCACAAGGTTGAAATGAGAGTATATGGTGGAGAAGGGCTGTGAGACAGGAAGGTCGAAGAAGACCCAGGACTAAAGGCAAAGGGGATAGGAAAAGTGCTGCTCCATCCAAAATAAATCAGATGGAGACACTGGATTAACAGGGAATATGGAAAGTATTATGGAGTTTTCAAAAAGCACCATCCAATCAAAATATAATGTGAACTCATCTTAATTTTAAATTTTCTAGGAGTCACCTGGACATTTTAAATTAAAAGTTTCATAAAATTATAATTTAATGTAAAAAAGAAGCAGGTGAAATTAATCTTGACAAATTCTGTATAAGCCAATGTATGTAGAATATTGTAATTGCAACATGTAATTAATATAAGAATTATTATTTATTTGACATTAGGTTTTATACTAGGTCTTTTTAAATAATACATATTTTATAATTATAATGCATCTCAATTCAGATTTGGTACATTTCAAATGGTCAACAGCTGCATGTAGCCAGTGGCCATTATCTTGGACAGAGCAATTTCAGAAACTTCATGTGAAAATACCCAAGAAGTTGAGAGGAAAGTTTTTACCATCAGATGGAATAGTTCATGCATATGGTGGTGGTTGATAAGTAAGAAGTATATAAGATCCTTAAGAGTATGAAGAGAAATATAAGAAGGAGAGCAAAACCATATACTTAGTAAATATTCATATTTTAATGACAGGAAGGACAAAAGAAATAAGTGGGGATGAAAAAGTGCTATTGGAGGTATAGGAGAAGAAGCACACGGAGGGGTCATGGAAGTCAAAGGAAACGGGACACTTGGCTGGGCATGGTGTCTCACACCTGTAATCTCAGCATTTTGGGAGGCCAAGGTGGGTGCATCACCTGAGGTCAGGAGTCTGAGATCAACCTGGCCAACATGGTGTAATCCTAACTCTACTAAAATACAAAAATTAGCTGGGTGTGGTGGTAGGCACCTGTAATCCCAGCTGCTGGGGAGGTTGAGGCAGGAGAATAGCTTGAACCAGGGAGGCGGAGGTTTCAGTGAGCCGAGATGACGCCAACTATAGACATAGCAAAACATCGTCTGACCAGAGTTTCAAAATCTATTCTAGTAATTTACAGTAACAAATGAGAAAAGCACAATGCGAGAGAAGTCCTAAGGGTGACGTATTGCAGGTAAGATTTCTTCAATGTCCTTCCAAGTTGTTTAGTAGTGAAATAAAGAGATGCTTTAATGGTATGAGCATTTGGTTATTTAAGACTGTCAGAGACCTGGACATGTCCATAGGCCAAGGGATCAGGAGAGAATACAGACACAAGGAAAATTTTAAAATAACGGAAGGAGGATAGCCAGGTCCTGTGGCTCACACCTGTAGTCCGAACAATTTGGGAGGCCAAGGCGAGTGGATCACATGAGCCCAGGAGTTCCAGACCAGCCTGGGCGACATGGCAAAAATCCATCTGTAGAAAAAATACAAAAACTAGTCAGGTGTGGTGGCATGTGCCTGTGGTCCCAGCTACTCAGGAGGCTGAGGCGGAAGGATCACTTGAGCCTAGGGATGGAGGCAGCAGTGAGCTGTGATCATATCACTGTACTACAGCCTGGGCAACACAGTGAGACCCTGTCTTGAAAATAATAATAATAATAATAGAAGGAAGAAATAACTCTTAAAGTAGAGGTATGTTTCTTTTCTCCAGATAGAAAAACAAAGGCTTAGTGGATATAAAAATTGAGGCAAACATAATGAAAAGAGAAAGTAGCTAAAACGAGTTCTATTGGCTTTGACATTAACCTCGTATAGAAGAGACAGTCATGGATACAAAAATGTAGTGGTAGCAACAAGAGTCTTAAGAAGGTGGAAACTTTTTCATCGATTACAGAGTCAACTGGAGAAAAACAATGGGAAAGTAGCTGTAACATTACAACATGATGAGTTCACAGTGAACCCAATTAGCAGTTTTTAAAAATGCCTTTATTTGCGCTCAATTACGCATTGTGATATATCTGAGTCTGGGGATTGCCATGGCAGTAATTCATGGAAACAAATCATTGTTTCATTTATTCATTATTTCACTTTTTTTTATTTTTAACACTTGACACAAATATTCTGGGAACCTGCTGTGTTCAAGGTGTGATGCTGGAATATACTTGCAATATAGCAGTGAACAAAATACAATTCCTGCCCACATGGATCTTATACTCTGATCAGGCAGAATATGCATTAGTAGGCAAATATATTGCAGTAAATGTTGTAGTACAGCATGTACCCAGGGTTATATGACTACAGAGAAGAGCCCTCTAACACCGACATGAAAACATGAAAGGTTTCCTAGGAAAAACTGAACTGTGATTAACAAAGAATGGAGATGAGTGTGTGTGTATATATGATATTATATTATATATTATATATAAATATATATTATACATAAAAGATAGTGAAATAATAAATGAATCAGTGATGAGTGTACATATATACACTCATCTCCATTCTTTGTTGATTACAGTCTAGTTTTTTGTGCGTGTACATATATACACACAGTATATAAATATAAGCCCACAACTTTAGATGTGTATTAATATGTCAGTAGGACAGTGATATTATGAAATATAAATTTGGTCTTAGTCCACATTTCCTAACATACAACTCCTAAAGCCCTTGAAACCTTGCGAGTGATAAGGGTCTTTTGTATATTAATGATATGACTCGTGGCTGGGGGCCCCTAGATAGCTTCAGGATGAGGGCCAGTCACCTAAAAGACCAAGGGAGGATTAGAGGGTTGGGACTTTCAACCCTAACCCTCTAACCTTTAGGGAGGGGAGAGGGGCTAACGGTTGAATTAATTACCAATGGCCAACCATGTGATCAATCATGCCTATTAAATAAAGGTTCCATAAAACCAAAAGATTGGGTTCAGGAGCTTTTGGATTGCTCTACTTTAAGAGTTATTTCTATTATTATTATTATTATT
>NW_016805666.1:5750381-5761776 GCF_001698545.2 Rhinopithecus bieti
TTATTATTATTATTATTATTATTATTATTATTGGCTACTTTGTTTACAGTAGTGTATGAGTGTGATTTGTGGCTCCCCAAAACAATTACAACAGTAACATCAACCGTCATTGGTCACCGATAACCACAACAGATAAAATAATAATGAGAAAGTTTGAAAAAGTGGGAGAATTGCTGAAACCTGACCCAGAGACATGAAGTGAGCATACGCTGGTGGAAAAATAGTGCTCACAGACTTGCCCAAAGCAAGATTGCTATAAACCTTCAATTCGTAAAAATGCAGTGTCTGTGAGGTGCAATAGAGTGAAGCACAATAAAATGAGGTGTGCCTATGTTTATCTAGGGCCTACTTTTGGCTCAGCTCTTTACTTCGTATTTTAGCTAATTAAGTCTGCTTCTCTTGAGTTTGGAACATCAGTATCTATGCCTTTCCAAATAAAACACACATTAAATCATAAAGTGATATATTACTTATGTTATTCAAACTACATTTTATCAATAGCTACTATGACCCACAGACAATGCTTGATTATTTTCAGGTGCAAAATATTTATCCCTGACTTCTCTCTATCTTTCTATTATACAGCTATTTCTAATACATCAGCAAATTCTGTTGAATTTACATTCAAATTCATCCAGAATCCAACCACTTTTCATCTCAATTACTACCAGGCTGGCTAAAGCCATCATCATTTCCCACTTTAATGTAAAACAGATTTTAGTAGGTGTCCATGTTCCTAGCTCTGCCCTCTGTTTAACATATCAACCAGAATGATGCTTTGATAATATGTCCACTTTGTCACTCCTCTGTTTAAAATCCTGTAGTGCTGAGCCACTTTACTTATAATAGAACTAAACTTTTACAAATTCCTTCAATATTCATTGGATACTGTGCTTCCAATCTGATGTATTTTTCTACTAACATTCTTCCCTTTCCATCTGACCCATCGATATCTGCCATAATTGCCTTCTTGCAGTTCTATATTTTTTTCCAGACATACTGTTTTTTTCTGCAAGAAAGACTCTTCCTCTAGATATCCTCTTAGCTAGATCTCACCTCTCCTTCAAGTCTTAGCTCATATATCATCCTACCAATAATACCTTCACTAACTCCCCTTATATAAAACTATAAACTGCCTACAGAATATTCCTCAACCCACATACCAGATCCTGCTGCCCCATCTCTGTATTCCCCATGTAGTGCTTTATAGTATACTTCACAGTTGATCTATTTGTTATTTTAATTATTTACTGTTTATTTCTCCTCCCTGAATGATAAACTTCACAGAAAAAGTTTTGTATCCCACATGCTTAGAAAAATTAATGTTAATAGCAGGTACTCCATAAATATTTATCAAATAAATGAATACTTATTCTCAGTTGAATGCAAATCGTTTTTCCATAAATGTGAGCACAATTCCAAATTTGTGATGATGTCCTGTTGGTACTGAATTATGTACTACTCTGTCTCTGAACACATCAATAATCTTAAGTACTCTAACATTTAGTATAGTTTTAAAATTATTATATTGAGGGTATAGGAAGGAGGTTGTGATCTTATTTTAATGAACAACAAAACCTGTCTGTACACAGACTACCACCATAAATTATGCTGTAAATCAAATTTAGGTGTGTAGAGCATTAGGGGTATGAATTTGATTATAATTTGCATACTGTGGCTCATTCAGAAAATTCACTAAGCACCCTTTGTATGCCAGGAACCATGTTGGGAAATAAGAGGATGAAGTGAAGAGAATATTACCTCTAACCTTAAAGGAGCTTATATTCCGAAAGGGAAGAAAGGAGTTGTCTGATGAAAAGGCCCAATGGAAGCAGCAGCAGAAATAGATTAAGCTAAAAATAGAAAAATCCATAAAAAAGCACATATTTGAAAATTACGTATCAAGGCTAAGCATCTTAGAAACTTCTTGCTCATTGGGAATATGTTTAATTTGGTTACCCCTTGCAAGAAGCAAAGAGATAGGCAAGGAAAGGCCAATTATCCTGTAAAGTAGATTTTTGAGTTGAGTACAACTGAAGCTTAAAATGGGTACATTATTAATTGCTTGGCAATTAAACAGCACGCTCTAGTGAGAGCGACCTCTTTTTTTCTTCCTGGAGATCCTCCTCTTCTCTACACTGCAGCCATTCTGTGTGCGTTCTTATGCCTGCTCTCTTAATGGTAATAATAATGACAACAACAATAATAAATCAAAGTAATAGTAACAGCAATAATAATAATATAAATATGATTCATAAACATCTATGGGTCATTTTATCTAGAAAGAGAGTAATTTATGTCATCAGTGTCTAATCTTGCAATCTTCGTAATACTCTCTATGGTCATTTTCTGTGGCCATCTCTACCATCCCCCGTATGTCTTTATTCAGAGCTTTTCCTCTTTAAGTGTTCAAGTACATATTTATTGTTTTTACCCATCTGCATATTCATTTTATCATCTATTAATTTTCACGTATATATAGTGTTTCTAAGTTTGCCAAGTATTTTATCTGTTTAAATCTATTTATGTGTATCTGTTTAGATGTTACACACCAAACCATCCTGCAAATATTGAATGTATCTCTACTTTAGCTATTATATACAAAGTATCTGAAGTCCAGAATCTAAAGATCATTTAAGTCAAATTCTTTCAGTTTACAAATGGTGAAACAAATATATGGAAAGTTAAGTAATGTAATTTATCTAAAATCGTTTACCTATGTATGAAGAAGTCAGGTTTAGAAAACAATAAGATGTATTAGCCATTTTTGGTGCACCTCTAAACTTTGTATAACAGAATTCTCCTTGAATAAAGCATAGAAAATTGGATATAAATTTAACAGCATGGGAAATATTTCATTCAAATAATCTAAACTACTTAGTATTGAGGTGGTTTTGGTTTTTTTGTTTGTTTGTTTTTGCCAGAATTTCATTCCTTTTTCAAGAATCCTTTTTCTGAGTGTTTAAAGCTAACACAAAGCTATGCTACAATTTTGCAAGAATACCTGATTTTAAAGATACCCAAAGATACCCATATTCCTATGGCAAGAAGAGTACAATTCAAAATACTTAATATGCAAAAGTCATCTGTTTCCCATACGTTCTTCAGCCTTCTCCTTACACTTGAATGGATTTCAACGGACTCTTGAAAAATGTTTCCCTCAATGACAAGAATTCTTCAAACACATCTTAAAAGAGCAATTGATATTCATTCCTTAAAATCAGAATTATTTAACCTTTACATGATGAATCCAATCCTTCTTTAACCTTGTTCTTTATCATTTATAACATGCTGGAATAGTATTACACTTTGCCAAAATAAATTTTAAATGGCGGTATCTATCTTGTAAAATGTATGAATAAGAAGCAGATAAATGCATATTGCCATTTTACAAAATGAAAATGCATATGTGAACAGTCTCTGTGTACTATAAAGATCAGATGGTAAACATATGAGATCAAAAAGCTGTTCTTGCCAGCTAAAGTGAATGGTAAATTTTGTGTTGTAACATAATTCTTAGCCAGAGATCTCACCTTTAGCTGTAGGCAAACACCTCAAAAATTAAAGCCTACGTACCGCAGAGGTAAAAGAAGAGAATTTTGTGACTTACAACAATTTTGGGACAGTGGAAATAAAGGGTCCTGGTATCAGGAAACCCATCTTCCAGCTTTGAATCTGCCAACTACTTAGCCAGGAAGTCACAGTCAACTCATTCATTTACTTATTCATTCTATCATGCATTCATATATTTATTAAATACTTATTACCATGGGTGGGTGTGGTGGTACATGCTTATAGTCCCAGCACTTTGGGAGTCAAAGGCAGGAGAATTGCTGGAGGCCAGACCAGCCTGGACAACATAGCCAGACCCCATCCCTGCAAACGATTTAAAAATCAGCTGGGTGTGATGGTGCACCCCTGTAGTCCTAGTTACTTGTGAGGCTGAGGCAAGAGGATTGTTCTTCAGGAGTTCAAGTTTGCAGTGACCTGAGATCATACCACTGCACTTCAGCCTGGGTGACAGAGCAAGACTCTGTCTCAAACAAACAAACAAACAAGACTTACTGGCATGTACTATGGGCCAGGCACTGTACTTGTGCTAGTAATATAGTTCTGAACAAATAAGGAACACGTGATGTGCAAGGACTCTGCCTATGCTGCTAGTAAGCTGTGCAGATTTTAAACTATGTAAGACAGGAAATTATTGAAACTCTTCAGAAGGAAAATAACATGGTTTATATTTTTTAAAGATCACACTTTGATTGTTCTATACAGAACACATTGTTGTGAATACAAGAGCAGAAGCAATTCTAAAACCATGTTCACAACCATTGCAACATGTAAAAAAGGCAGGGAAGTGACGATCACAGCCATTGGCTTATTGGAGGAACTGCAATTTGCTGAGATAGAATGCCCAGTTTGTGGATAAACAGTGACAGGTGACAGAGCCAAAACTAGAAAAAAGTTTATTTGTTCTTCCACTACAACACAGCTACATTTCAGTAGTCAACTATTCGTACATTCAGTCAGCAACCTGGTGTATTAAGCCCTGTGTATAATTGATCTCACAAATATATAAACATGTTGTACAGTTTTATCTTGGATGAGTGAAGTGAAACACAGTAATTGGCTCAGAAACCACCATTTCCGAGTCGCTGGATTTTTACTTGACATATTGTTCCTTCTGTTACGTTCTGCAAACAGATTGAAATTGCAGAACCATCTTTGATCTGGGATATCTCTATTCACCCAGATATTATAATTCTATCTCTTAAGAATCTCTGGGCCGGGTGCGGTGGCTCAAGCCTGTAATCCCAGCACTTTGGGAGGCCGAGACGGGTGGATCACGAGGTCAGGAGATAGAGACCATCCTGGCTAACACGGTGAAACCCCGTCTCTACTAAAAAATACAAAAAACTAGCCGGGCGAGGTGGCGGGCGCCTGTAGTCCCAGCTACTCGGGAGGCTGAGGCAGGAGAATGGCGTAAACCCGGGAGGCAGAGCTTGCAGTGAGCTGAGATCCAGCCACTGCACTCCAGCCTGGGTGACAGAACGAGACTCGCCTCAAAAAAAAAAAAAAAAAAAGAAAAAAAAAAGAATCTCTGGAATTCATCTCCTCTTATTGTAGACTCTAATTAGTTAATTTTTAGGTTATTAAGCAGATTTTACCTAGTCTCCCTATTATCCTATTTCTATAATTTACAAAAACTCTAGCCCTTTATATTTTCCATGTACTCTGGAGGTCTGGGAATTTACTTATGAACAAGACACATCTTCGACAAATCCACAGAAGAGCAGGATGTATGTGTAAAGTACTAGATTCAATGCAGTATAGATAAATACACTTAGAATGCGGCATAGACAAGTAATTTACTAGCTGCTGGTCAAGGTAAGGCAGGTTTCCTTTAAGGTAACGTTTGAGATGGCTCTTAAAGAATGAAGCTGGAATGGAAATCAGTCTTTGCCTTATCTAATTTTCTCTCTCCACCTTTTAATATCAGTGCTTCTAGTATTATATCACTGTGCACAGTTCTGAGCATTGCAACAATTTTTAACGATTTTGTACCTAAGCATAAAGTCCAGTCTACACTATGGATTCAAAGTCCTTGATATAATTCTGTCTTCTTGTTTGTGCTTCATCTTCCACAAACAAGTTTCTCAATGTATAGTAACAGGCCACTATTAATGCACAATATTATTTTAGATGAGTAGAATTCTTAATGTCAGTAATTTTAAATATATTTAATATTCATTAGGAAAAATACCACTAGTATATCAAGCCTAGGTGCTTAGAAGAATTTTAGCTAAAAAGTAAAATTAATGTAAAATTAATTAAATAAAAAATAAATAATGGTATATTTGACAAATCTTTGGATAGAGAAAAATGTGAATGTCATTATTAAATCACTGAACTTTGGAAAATAGCATCATAATAGATGGTCTTGGGATATTCACTAGCCAGCAACACCTAATAACATTTCAAGTGGCCTTGAGTATATCTTCATAACCTTCTACCTCTGCTCAGGCCATTTATTCTGACTGAAATGCTGGTTTCCTCCACTCAATTAAAACCTCCTCTTCTAACATTTAGTTTAAATCTTTATCATAGCATTTAATATATATTCTATTATGTGTTAAAATAATGTTTGGTATTGTCATCCCTGTAGTGGTGGAAATGGAGAGGAGGGCTTGTATAGGCTGGATGTATCTCTGATTTTCTGTTTCTAAACTAAGGGCCTGGCTTACACTTCCCAACAAGCGAATGAGCATGAAAGTACAATGTAGGTGTTCAGTTACTGTTTGCTGAATTAAATTGATTAGGCTGCTGGAAAATCCAATTCCCTTAAGGTCTCCATTGTTAAATGTCACTTCTGACTTAGACAACAATGACAAACCATCGCTTCTGCAAAACCATATTTAAAATAAACATCCGTTGCCTGGGAACAGAGCATGTCTCATTGGCAGAGTTCTATGGACTATTTTATCTAATTAGCTCATATCAGCAAGAAATGCCTATGAGTATGAGATAAAGAGAGAAAAAATGAAAGGGCGATCATCATAATCATGATGGCCATTTGAACAGAATTTTGTCATTTCCTTACATTTCTTCACTTCAGGTTGATTTCATCCATGTGACAGGTACTGTAGTTACTGTTACTGCTCCCATGTTCCATTGAAATGATGCAAATGAAAGTGCAGAATTCAGTATCAACTGTCTTCTTGTCTTCCTTTCTTCTTTTTTAGTGGATTTTTACTTTTTAACCTATTCTCTTAACTCACAAATCATAACAATGTTCTAGGTCAAATTTTATATCAAGATAAAGACCAGCCTTATACATGGATTGAATACTCTCTCCATTCATAAAAATCTTCCCCCATCAGTTATCCTCTTTGCCTAAACATCGACACAATTTACTAGAAGAGAAAAACAGTGCTGAAAATTATTTCGATGTTTGTTTCACATTTATTTTCTTCAGATATTTATTTCAATTATATATACCTGTGAATACAAATCCTTTTAATAAACATATTTGGTTATGAGCTGAAAAATTGTTTTCGTGACTAAAGACTAATTCTGAGCATTTGATGTACATTATTAGTGTCTACTTTTAAAAATTTCAAAGCTAGTTACTAAAGAAAACTTCCAGAACATTTCGTATGACTGTGTAATTATTTCTGTTTCACAGAGAAGAACGTAGAGGAAGTAAGATTTCATGGAACAGAACAAAGTTTCTTCTAGAGCCAAAACAGTAAAGAGGATCTTGAGTCGAAGGGAGACTACATTAGGGAAAACGGAATTGCTCAGAAGAAAATCTATTTCCTTTTCTTTACCAATAGCTACGATGAAATTACCTGCAAGGACTGTAGCAGTCAAAGTTCAGTCAGGAAAGAAGAACCACTAGGAGTATTACGGAACGAGGACTTTACTGTAAGGGTTGGCTGTTACTCAGCTGTGAAAAAAGATGAAGATTAAGATTTAGAATGGAGGAGCTGGAGGATTCGAGTCAGGTTGCTAAGCTGCCAGTCTGAAGCACTGGCAAGGGGAATTGGGAGGCCAGGCATGTCCACGTGTTGGTGTGTGGCCACAATGTGGAGCTGTTAGGAAACTCTGTGGAAAGCTGTCACCTCTGCATCTTGTGGTCAGCCCAGTGTTGCAGTTGGTTAGCAGGGCCAGAAGTCAGAAAGAACTAGACATAAATGAGTGATAAGTGAGGACATGCTGAACCCCACCAGTACCTCTAGGTTCATCTTTCAATGTTTTGACTGCTATGATCTTCAGGAAGGAGGAACTCCTGCTTCACTTCTTCCTTCTATGCCTCATGCAAATATTTATTTTGTCAATCCCGAGTTAGAAGCACCCAGAAAAGAATCTGAGAGAATGAACTTCCCACTTAGCCAAGTTGACTCAAAAAAAAAAAAAAAAAATCACAAGGATTTCTTGTTTGCATTCAAGTTTCATTGAAGCATCGGTGTATCAAAGTCATGAAATTAATAGAATGTATGTTTTAGGGAGATTCTGATTCTAAAATATTTTGATGGAATTTAATGTCTCAGGCCAGAAGAGATTTTAGTTAAGCATTGATTATAATTGACAATATTTAGTAATCAGAGAGGAAGATCGATGTCAACATTTCACATTTTTATCAATATAATAAGAATCAATAGTAAGTGAGACATTGTGGTTACAGAAAAACAATGATTTGAATTGTATACTAATATAATATGCTCTCTCAGTCAAATTGGACTAATCTGTACTAATCTTTCATTTCAGCCATAACCAAAGACCAGACTTCACCAGGGAGCAGATTTCTGAATTTTCACCATGGATACTAGAAACAAATGTTCCCTAAAATAGCCAGAATTACAAGATGAAATTTATCCAAAGTGTAAGTGGCAATGTCAATTTATCTGAATTAATACCACATACTAAGGCATTTTAGTTCTCTCATATCTTAATTTAGATAAATGAAAATGTTATTTAAACCAATCTTAAGGTCACTGAATGTAAAAACATTAAATGGACAGTTCAATGAGAAAATGAACAAGAAATGAACAAGAAATCTCTCAAGAACAATGAACATAAATGGGGTACAGAGAAGGGAGCTTCAGACAACTGGGCTGACAGAAAAAAGGGCACTAATAATTCCTTCTTCCGATAAAAAGGGAATCAGGGGTATAGCAATAATTCTCAGCTATAGAATCCCATCTAGAGAAGTCTTTCATCAAAATAGAAATGCTGTATAAATAATATAATGATTTAAAGTGGTTTACTGTGGTGTCAATATCATTATTTTTTAAAAATGTGGTTTACACACTTACAACCTCCAGTGTCCCTTTTCAAACCAATGCTTTGATGAGATGTGTCAATCAGTTATAAATGAAATGACATTCCTATATCCCAGTTACTTTTATAAACCTATCATTATGTGTTTTAAATCTAACATGGATCCATGTTTTAAATTCTGTCATTAATATCTTTGCAAGATTTGTCTCTAACCTATCACTGCAGCTTCAGTACTGCCCTTCTCGCACATTCTCTCAGTCACAATAAAGTCTCTACTATTTTTCATGCATGCCACATCCATCGTGGCCTCTGGCTGCTATGTATGTTGTCCCAAGTGTCTTCTTTCCAATACTGTTTTTCTGATTGAATGCTAGTCTCCCATGAAACACTCCCTAATCCTCTGAACAATGTAGGATATGTGCCTATTTTGGACTCATAAATCAGAATATTTGTGCCACAGCTAATTTCCTTCTTTATCTTTGTTGGTATTTTATTTTATTTTATTTTATTTAGATTATGTGCTTAGCTTCCATCACATAATTTTCTTTCTTTTTTTTTTTTTTGAGACAGAGTCTCGCTCTGTCGCCCAGGCTGGAGTGCAGTGGCCGGATCTCGGCTCACTGCAAGCTCCGCTTCCCGGGTTCCCGCCATTCTCCTGCCTCAGCCTCCCCAGTAGCTGGGACTACAGGTGCCCGCCACCTCGCCCGGCTAGTTTTTTTTGTATTTTTTAGTAGAGACGGGGTTTCACCATGTTAGCCAGGATGGTCTCGATCTCCTGACCTCGTGATCCGCCCGTCTCGGCCTCCCAAAGTGCTGGGATTACAGGCTTGAGCCACCGCGCCCGGCCCCAAAATTTTCTTATTAACAGTAGAGAAACGTCTCGTGCATCCTCCTCCATCTTGAGAGCATGGTATGTAAGTGGCATTCTTCTAAAGAATTGGATTGATGTTGGTGATTTGTTCTTAGCGCTTTATTATTTGATCTCTGGCAGTGAATTGGGCTTAGTATATGAAAAAATATATGCATGGTCAAAAAGGCTAATATCAAACTAACTGTAGCAGAGTGTTACGTAACCTATCCTATAAATCTTAGTTTATGATTAAGTTCCTTGCTATATGCCTCTTCATTAATAGAGGATCTTCCAGAATTTGGTAATTATATTTTTATATCAATCTTTATATGTGTATCACCTAGGAGGGGGACTATCTAAGTATATTCAAAAAATGATTTTGTCCAAAGCATCTAACAAAATAAGATTAAGTGAACACTTGAAAAAAATACATTGGTGATGCAGCACTGAGAGTTCAGTTAAGAAGGGCGCATAGCCAAGGGAGGCATAAGCACTGTTTCGGGTAGGAGGAAATTTGGCCAAGTTATTTATGTAGGCAATGTGGCTGCTGTGTCCACTTAACAAGCTGTTTCATAAACTAGATGATTAGCAATACAATACCGAGTCCTCTTGAACTTCTAAAACAGCTGTTTACCTCTAAAATGACCACTGTAAATTAGTTCAAGATGAAAAGAGAAAGGAAAGAGAGACAGTGTCAGAGAGGGTAAAGAAGGGGGTCAAAAGAGAAGGATAGAGAAAGCAAGAGAAGGGAAGGGAGGAGAGGAGAACAAGGTGAGAAAAGGTGAAGAAGAATGAAAGGATAGAAGAGAGAAAGACATTTTAAACAAGTACAACTAACAAGAGTATAAATGAGTTAGACGAGGTAAATATTTTAAACATATACATTTTATTGTTTTCCTTTTAATTTTGCTTCTAATTTTGGATTTCAATCTCTGAGGGTTAATTATGCTTCTCAATGAATGATCCATTACCTGTAAGAGACATTTGATTGATTTTATTTTGTCCTGATTCCCCACTACCATTATATCCTTCCTCTATATATAATCATTTTGATATTTTGATGCTTATTGCATATCCTTATATTTACACATACATATTTAAAATGTGTTTGTTTCCTTTGTGTGAGTATGTGTGTTATTAAATTATATGAATGGTGTTTTACGTAAATATCTTGTTTTCTTCCTTACTTTTTTACTAGTGCCATGTTTTTGAGATGCACTATTGTTGCTGCATACACATCAAGTCTATTGTTTCTAACTCTGGTGTAGTATTCACTTGAGTGTATACACCATGTTTTAATTGTCCACCCCTCCCTCTGCCACAGTGAAGGATAACTACACTGTCTACAATTCTTTGCCACCATAAGCAACATTGCAATGAACATCTTCAAGCCTTTCTCTTTAGGCATTTGTATTAGAATGTGAGATGTATATCCAGATGTGGCCCGGCTGGATCATAAGTATGGTCCAGTTACTGACAAACGTATTGTTTTCAAGAACAGCTACACCAGCACACACAACCATCAGCAGTGTGTATTTTATGTTGTCCTCAGAAATGGTAACCTTGCCATAGTCCCAAATTCTTTTTTTGTTTTTTGAGATGGAGTCTCGCTCTGTTGCCCAGGCTGGGGTGCAGTGGCACAATCTCCGCTCACTGCAAGCTCCGCGGCCTCCCAGGTTCACGCCATTCTCCTGCCTCAGCCTCCTGAGAAGCTGGGACTACAGGCCTCCGCCACCGCGCCCGGCTAATTTTTTTTTTTTT
>NW_016805666.1:5761953-5785438 GCF_001698545.2 Rhinopithecus bieti
TTTTTTTGTTTTTTGAGATGGAGTCTCGCTCTGTTGCCCAGGCTGGGGTGCAGTGGCACAATCTCCGCTCACTGCAAGCTCCGCGGCCTCCCAGGTTCACGCCATTCTCCTGCCTCAGCCTCCTGAGAAGCTGGGACTACAGGCATCCGCCACCACGCCCGCCTAATTTTTTTTTTGTATTTTAGTAGAGACGGGGTTTCACCGTGTTTGCCAGGATGGTCTCGATCTCCTGACCTCGTGATCTGCCTGCCTTGGCCTCCCAGAGTGCTGGGATTACAGGCGTGAGCCACCACTCCCGGCCACATAGTCCCAAATTCTTGAATGTATGCATGTTGATTTGTAATTCTGCTCTTCACCCTGTAATGATAAGTCTCTTTTTTACTGTAATCTATTTAAATGTTTGAATTGTGTGAGCGCAACTGGACTACTGTCTAGGACCTATCCTTTATTGGCTATGAGACTTTCAGCAACTCATTTCTTCTTTCTGATCTTTCTTTCATTCACTTACTCAGCCATTCATTCAAACACTATTAAATGAGCACCTGCTCTGTACTTAGTTTATGACTCTATCACCTGATTTGTATGTTTCTTTATCAGAAGGAGAACCTCCATGTAAGTGTTGTAAAGACAGCAGTTCATATGAGGGACAGTCCCTGCTCTTAGAAAACTCTTGGAGACTCAGGGACATCTTCCTCGAGAAAGAGAAATTTAATTTGACACCTGAAAGGAGTTGGTGATTCAAAAAAACCAGGGAGCTGAGATAATTTTTAAACTGAGGATGGTAAAAGTAAATTGTATTCTGTATAGAGGAAAGCAATGAATGCCACAGATCTGAGTAGAAACATCCAAGTAGAGATTCAGCGATGGAAAGGTGTCCCGTAAGGCTAGAACAAAGAGAGTGGCATTTGCAGGAGGCTCAGAGAAGCAGGAAGGTGGTGTCAAACCAAGTAGGGTACTGAGACTTGGAAAGCATTTTGGATTACAGAAGTCTTTATGGATATTAAGGTAACATCCAAATATTACATAAGCAGTTGGATGAGTACTTCAATGGTGTCTTCCAGTCTTTTCATTTTGGGTTTTTTTTCTAAATCTGTGCTTCCAATAAGCCACATGTGGCTACTGAGCTCTTATAATATAGCTAGTCTGAATTGAGAAGTGCTGTAAAGAAAAATAAACACCAGGTTGTGAAACTATTGTATAAAAAAGACGGCAGGCCAGGTGCAGTGGCCCACGCCTGTAATCTTAGTACTTTGGGAGGCCAAGGCTGGTGGATCACTTGAGGTCAGGAGTTCGAGACCAGCCTGGCCAACATGGCAAAACCCTGTCTCTACTAAAAATACAAAACGAATTAGTCTGGCATGGGTGGTGGGGACCTGTAATCCCAGCTACACGAGAGGCTGAGGTAGGAGAATCACTGGAATCCTGCAGGTGAAGGTTTCGGGGAGCCGAGATTGTGCCATTGCACTCCAGCCTGGGCGCAGGGCAAGACTCTGTCTCAAAAAAAAAAAAAAAGACTGCAAAATTTCTTATGAATAATCAATTGTATATTGGTTACATATTGAAACTATGATTTTGGATATATTGGCTTAAATATGTTGCATTATAAAATTAATTTGCCTATTTCTTTTACCTTTTAGTATGCTTACTAGAAAAATTTAAATCATATATGTGGCTCCCAACACGTATTTGTTAGGCAACCCGGTTCTATATCATTTGCTTCCTGAAAAACCGTAGAATGGTGAAGATTCATTTAGAGTGAAGATTTTGATAACCAAAATTTTCTTCCTATTAAATCTGAACCCAACAGAAGGAGACATGCAGCCTTGGGATAGTTTCAACTAGAGTCCCAGGCAGAAAGCCATTTGACTTGATTATAAGCTGTATAGACTTCAGCCGAGCAATTTAGAAGATGATGTGGGTGTTAAAATATATGCACATATTCCGTTATATATTAACAAGATATGTGCTCAGAGAAGACTCCCACATACCCACACACCACTTAGAATACTGGCTTACATTTTTCTACCAGTAAAGTCACTTTGAATAAAGGAAGAAAAAAATCAAGCAGTAGTACAGTAAATGCCACATACTGTATAGTTAATTTGCAAGAATCGTTTTGCAGAAGATGAATTTTTCATGAGTGTTCTTTAAAATATGTTTTGCCAGGATATTTTTCTTTGATGTGGTCAGCCTAAAAAATTCATTACCTTTTATTGAAATTTTATGACTGATCTTTTCACATTTGAAACAATTTGATGAAAATTATTAAATTCAGTTTTGTGCCAATCTAGCTGAACAGACTTCATTTCAGGCCTTCAAATGCTTACAGTCCAATAGAGGAGATTGGTGCACAAAGAAATAAAATAGTGTGAAAAGTTGAAGAATCAAATTACATCTAGGTACAAATGTAACATTCTTTCTGAGAGGAATGAAATCGGTTGTATTTAGTAAAAAAAATAAAAATAAAATAAATAAGACTACATATAGTCCAGAAAACCTTATCTACATTTAAAAACTGTCTCACATAACCAAAATTTGGAACCGACCCTTAATTTTAATAAAGTATTTTCTTTGGAGGATCTGTCAAAATAATAGTGTATACATGTTCTTACTGGCATTTTATACCTGGTGATTATTATGTAGGTATTGGAGAAATCATATTTTTTCCCAATCTCTTTGAGTCTTCTGTTAAAATTTTGCAAACTTCCTAGTCAATGTGTCTCCGACATAATCGTGCATAAAGTGCATTTATTTATTTACAGAGGAAATGTGCCATGAATAGCTGTCACTGTGGACTTTCCCCTCAGTGCCCCATTTACTCTGTCACACTGTAGATGTTGCTGGGGGGAAAAGGGTCAGGTGTGTTTGGTTAAGGCATTTTCTATGGTTAGCCAGCTTTTATATTTCTTTTGAAGCACTAAGCTGTAACGAAAGTTGTAGGATAGCTCTATGACGAGGGCCATGTTTTGGCCAAATTTCTAAACACTAATCAGTGGATTAAACAGAAAGGTTAAATTAGTTTTTCACATCTTCTTTACTTTTTAAAATATTATTTCAAAACTATAATTTGAAAGTCATACAGTATCACATTTTATATATCCAGGTGTCAACTGGATTAGATGGGGCTATTTCACTTTTCCCCACATCACACAGCATTAGTAGAGTATTGGAATATTTGATATTTTAGGTTCATTTCTCCTAGGTTTTATATTTTCATTTGTTAAGTCAACTCTGAAGGGGAAAAGGGCAGATTTTCATTCAGAAAACTGACTAGATAAAATAATTGAAATATAAATAAATGTCTTTAAATTTGGGGGGTTTTAAAGAATATCAGGGGTCCTGACTGGACAAGATGGAATAAACACTGGTCACTCAGTCTTCAGCACTGAATAAAAACTAGACAGATGCAACAGAGCAGCTCTTTGATGACCCTGATAAATAGAAGGCAAACTGGGGAAGAAGCCCAGAATTCAAATACCGACGAATGTATCACTTTTTTTCCTTCAAGGCCCACAACCAACAGCAGTGATCACAAAGGAGTTGGCAGAGAGAGCTTAGGAGAAGTCTAACTCTGTCTTCTTCTAAGAAGTTCTCTCTAGTTCTGGCTCAAGAAGCAAGAAAGGGAACTTAAAATATTCAGAAAGAGTGTGGAAATGTCCGGTTTTATTTTTCTTTCTTTTTTCTGTTCTCCCATGGCGTAGTTCCTATGCGATCCTGTGGAGCCAAAATTCTAGGTGAGGAAAGTTTCTGTTAGTGCAGTCCCCGCTTATCTGTGGGGAATATGTTCTAAGACCACCAATGCAGGCCTGAAACAACCAATAGTACCAAACCCCGTATATTTTTTCTTACACAAACCCACAGTAAAGTTTAATTTATAAATTCGTAAGAGTAAGAGATTAACAACAATAACTAATAATAACGCAGAACAATTATAATGATATACTGTAATAAAAGCGATGTGAATGTAGTCTCTGTCTCTCTCTCTCAGTGTATCTTGTTGTCACGTATACACCTATTTTCAGGCTTTGATTGGCCACAGGTAACTGACACTGCCAAGAGTAAAACCATGGATGAAAGGGGACTCCTCTCCCATATCTTCAGCAGAGGATCCTTGGTTCCAAGAGAGTGAGGCTGACCACCATTGTCGCCCATCTGGATTGCCCTTTCATTGTTTGGACCTGGATGTGGGCACACTTCACAACTGCACCTCAGAGTGGGATAACTGAAACCTTGGCTCCCTCGACATAGAAGGACCCCAAGGAACTAGAAACTATCAAAGTTATGGAGAAAAAGGAACTCAGGAAATCAATTCCAAATAATGGTTTATAAATTTTGGACTCCTTCCCAAGTTTGCACATGTGGATCTGATGTTATTTAGCCTACAGAGGACACAACTGAACAGATACATGACTGCCCAATGTCTGAGACTGGCCACTAGGTGGCACATGAACTGGACTGATCCAAATAGTATTGTGAATGCTCTGGAAACTATGCTGGTAATCCCAGCACTTTGGGAGGCTGATGCGGGTGGATCACGAGGTCAGAAGATCGAGACCATCTGGCTAACATGGTGAAACCCTGTCTCTACTAAAAAATACAAAAAATTAGCCGGGCGTGGTGGCGGGAGCCTGAAAACTATGCTGGAATTGCAACCATAGCACATAGGAGTCTCAGGTTGGAACTTAAGACTGCACTTAATCTTAGCCAAAAGGCCAAGAAGTGATGGAACTTAAGACTGAACCTAACCAGGCTGACTCTTACTAAATGAAAATGTCAACATTCTCCATAGGATTTAAAGAAGTCCAAGAGTCTCATAACATAACATAATATTCAAAATGTCCAGGATACAATTAAAACATGTTTGGTATGTAAACTACCAGGAAAATCTCAATTTCCATGGGGAAAGACAGTCAACAGATATAAATATGAGGTAACAGAGATGTCGGAATTATCTGATTCTTGAAACCAAAGGAAAAATAGAAAGTACACAAAGTAAATGGAAGCTGTCAGGAAGTACCAAGTGAAGATTTTAGAACTATAAAAATAATAACAACAGCAGGCCGGGCGCGGTGGCTCACGCCTGTAATCCCAGCACTTTGGGAGACCAAGGCAGGCGGATCATGAGGTCAGGAGATCGAGACCATCCTGGCTAACATGGTGAAACCCCGTCTCTAGTAAAATACAAAAAAGTAGCCGGGCGCGGTGGCGGCGCCTGTAGTCCCAGCTACTCGGGAGGCTGAGGCAGGAGAATGGCGGGAACCCGGGAGGCGGAGCTTGCAGTGAGCTGAGATTGCACCACTGCACTCCAGCCTGGGCGACAGAGCAAGACTCTGTCTCTAATAATAATAATAATAAAAAATAGTAATAACAATAATAAATAATAATAACAACAACAGTAATAACTTTCCCCCAAAACAACAGACAAAACAAAATTTAAAACCCTCCTTTGACAGACTCAGCAGCAGAATAGAGATGACAGAGAAAAGAATCAATGAACTCGAAGAAAAATCAATACAAATGATTTCATCAGAACAATAAAAATTTTTTTAAAAATGAAAAGACGCACAGAACATTAGACATCTGTGGGGCGATAACAAAAAACTAGTGTGTTCGTTATTTGAGTCCCAGAAGGAGAGAAGAAAAAGTGCAGAAAAAAAATTACAGAAGTAATCGGTAAAAATGTCCCAAATGGGCAAAAGAACTGGACATAAAGATTCCAAAAGCGCCGTGAACGCCAAACAAGATAAAACAAACAAATCCATACCCAGAAGCACCGTAATCAGACTGCCAAAAATTAAAGACAAAGAAAAAAGCCCTGAAGGCACCCAGAAAAAAAAAAAAAGATTAATTACTAATAGAAGAACAGTGCTATAGCTCAGAAGGAAGTGTTGCAAGAAAGTAACTTTCGGCCGGGCGCGGTGGCTCACGCCTTGTAATCCCAGCACTTTGGGAGCCCGAGGCGGGCGGATCACGAGGTCAGGAGATCGAGACCATCCTGGCTAACACGGTGAAACCCCGTCTCTACTAAAAAATACAAAATCTAGCCGGGCGAGGTGGTGGGTGCCTGTAGTCCCAGCTACTCGGGAGGCTGAGGCAGGAGAATGGCGTAAACCCGGGAGGCGGAGCTTGCAGTGAACTGAGATCCGGCCACTCCGCTCCAGCCTGGGGGGGAGGACAAAAGTCTGTCTCAAAAAAAAAAAAAAAAAAAAAGAAAGTAACTTTCAACTCAGAATTCTATACCCAGTGAACGTATCCCTCAGGAATGAAGTTGAAATAAAACACTTTGAGAAGAAGAAAACTAAGGGAATTTATTGCCTTGCAGACCTGATTTAAAAGCATCGTGAAAAAAAAAAAAAAAAAAAGCTCTTTAGGATGAAGGGAATTAATATAAGACAGAAACATGGAACATTAAGAATGAAGGAGGCTGGGCACAATGGCTCATGCCTGTAATCCCAGCACTTTGGGAGGCTGAGGCAGGCAGATCACTGGAGGTCAGGAGTTCGAGACAAGCCTGGCCAACGTGGTGAAACCCCATCTCTACTAAAAAAACAAAAATTAGTCAAGCATGGTGGCATGCACCTATAATCCCAGCTACTCAGGAGGCTGAGGCACAAGAATCACTTGAACCTGGTAGGCAGAGGTTGCAGTGAGCAGAGATTGTGCCACTGCAGTGCAACAGAGCAGAGCAAGACTATGTCTTTTAATAAATAAATAAAATAAATAAATAAATAAATAAATAAATAAAAGAAGCAACAATAAAATGGCAAATGTTTGAGTAAGTATAATAGATTTTTTTTCCTAAATTGTGTGTGGGAGTTGAAAGCAGAAATTATAACATTGTCTAATGAGATTTCAATGTATGTATATAATCATTACATAAATGGGAAGCTAAAGTGATCTATACGGTGGTAATCTTTCTACATTCAACCAAAAGTAGTAAAATATTAATTCTAAGTAGACTGTAAAAAGTTAAATACATATATTGTAATCCTTTGTGAAATAACACAAAGTAAGTCAGGAAACAGAGAAATGAAAAAACAGAAATAACTAACAGAAAACAAATAATAAAACAATAAACCTAAATCCAAACATATCAAGAATTACATCAAATGCAAATGGTCAAATCACATCTATTAAAAGACACAGATTTTTAGGGTGGATTAGGAATATTAGACAATCAAATTAATCCCTGCTTTGAAAAGTGTCTCTGTCTTACGATGAGGAAACAGAGATTTAGAGGAGAAATAAATCGTTCAAGATCCTACAGCAACCAGATTTAGAGGACAGTTTTTCTAACTTCTTAGATATTGCTTCCTACTACTTTACAAATACCTTGTCCCAGCCCTCCAGGGTATTGCTGAGATAAAGAATAAGAAAGTGGGAACAGCTGGATTGCATTGTTTCAGGATTGAATTCAGAGTTAAATGTCAGGGGGGATCATACTAGGTTTATTAGTCAGGATTCTTCAAAGAAATAGAACGAATAGGATACACACACACACACACACACACACACACACACACACACGGAGGAGAGGGGAGATTTATTACCAGGAATTGGCTCATACAATTGTGGATGCGGAAAAGTCCCGTGATCTGCCATCTGCCATCTAGAGATCCAGGAAAACCGGTGGTGTAATTCCAGTCCAAAGGCCAGAAAGCTGAAGGTGCAAATCCCAGTCACGGTAAGAGAAGGCCTGTGTCCCAGCTCAAGGAGACAGGCAGGAAGCCAAAAGGGGTAAATTCCTCCTTCCTCCACTTTTGTGTCCTATTCAAGCTTTCAACAGATGGGGTGATGGACACCCACATTGAAGAGGATAATCTACTTTACTGACACTGCTAATTCCAATGCTCATCTCATCAGGAAGCATCCTCACAGACACACACAGAAAGAATGTATTTCTATGGGAACCCTATGGCACAGTCATGTTGACACATAAAATTGACCACAATACTAGATCTGACCCAATTTCCAGCATGCTTCTTGGGAAAAAAAGGAAGTGTGAGGCAAATTTCTCTAGGTTTTTCCTGAGGAGAGTTGCACACATTCTAGTGACCTGGTAACCAGGTATATTCTTTTGATATATGCTCCTTGCATTCAGCAGGTTCTAAGCAATGAAACTCGGAGTAATCTATAGTGAATTTCTGACTTTCCCTCCCTTATTTTTGGAGCAAATCAAGGAATTTTATGAGACAAGTTGTGTGTCTGCTGGAAAGAATAAGGGCAAGGACTAGAGAAATATAGGGTGCATGGACTTAAATAGTAAAATACAGAAACACGCACTATTGAACTACCTAGCCTTCTAGCTTTCTGGAGGAGACACAGATTTCGGTTTTCTTCCTTATGATGGGTTTGGTCAGTGTACATGTAATTTAGGTAGAGTCATACATTACCTCTTGGTTTTTAGAGTGTAGGGCTGGGCAAAGAAAAAAAATAAAACACAAGTGTCACAGTTTTGGTTGCAGGAGACAGTGTGCTCTGAGTAAAAGTTCGAAAAAAACTATTGTAACTTAATTTTGTCCTGAGAATGGGTGCTGTGATGCAAGAGAATAAATCTGATTACTCATGAGCTAAGAGACATTCATAGCCAGGACTGTATTGTCAGGGGAAAGTGAACTCCTTTCCAAGTAACAGAGAAGTCTGTCTTAACATGTTCACACTACTAAATAAAGTAGCATTGTGAACCATTACAGCAGAAGCAAAAAATATAACTTTTTTATGTAAAGGTCCAGACTTTAAATACATGCCCTTAATAATTTGGGGGGCTACTATTTCAAGACAGCAACCACATTTATTAACCTAATTCAGATCCAACTATTTTATTTTCATAAAGTAAGCACTCACATAATGCAATTGCTTAAACAAGTATTTCTCTGGATTCACACGGAAGAAGTTGTCCTTGAATCAACTCTGAACATTCAGGCAACAGCTTAATATAAGGCCAGGCTCCATATCAAGAAATCTTTAAATATATCACTACGATACTTCTAGGAGATTAGGCATGATGCTGAAATTTGGCAGGGACGTTGCAGAAGCTTGGCATCTAATATCACCTGCTATTCAAATTGTCTAAACCTTGTCATAAGAGAGTCTTCTACTCATAACTCTTATGTACATTTACAACTTAAAATTTCTCTGGAAAGTCAACTCCAACCAGCCTTGACTAGGCACTTAATAAATGTTAACTATGGTTTATTAAGGGTTCATTCAGTGGAGTGATTCTCAAATCTGCAAGAAAGAATCACCTGTCTTTACTCCAAACCGATTTCATCAGGATTTCTAGGGGTGGGACCTAAGCCTCAGTATATTTTTTAGAAGTTGTCAGGTAATTCTAATATGCAGTTGAGGTTACAAACCAATGACTATATCCTAAGCAAGAATAGTCATGAAATCTAAATAGTAACAATATATGATAACTACATAGATACTGAAATAATCAATTACTTTTGCTTCCTTGAAGAAACAAAATCAAGAAAATGAAATCATCTTATGCATTCTTGATGATATGCCTCTTAGACTTCTGCATCTGGAAGAAGGATACATACACTTGACCCGAACCTAGGCCCTAACTACAGAGGCAATGATGTACTGGGTTTTGGATGGGGGAAAACAGTGAGGAAGTAGAGAGAGCTAATCCCTCCAATTCTTGCTTCCAAAACCAAATTCCAGATAACTATATACTCTGTATCTGAGAAGTGGGTGGCCATCTGCAAGTCCATGGACAATTATGCTGGCTATATTTTAACAGGTCACAGTCACTTGTTTTGAGATAGGTCAAAAATAACTCTAGCATTTAAGATGGAGAGTGAGTTAGTAAAACAGATTCATGTCACTCTTGTCCATAATTCCATGATTAGTTCACATTTGGGCTGAGATATCCCGGCACAGGTCATCTGCTAGTAGTGTGGGCAAGTTTCTAATTCAGTGAGAACCCCAAAGTGTGGTGCTGTGATGACCATTCTCCTAGTGAACTAGATATGGTAAAGTAATAGCATCTATGCTCTATCATTCTAGGGTGATCTGACCAAGATTTCTTGGTACACGATTTAGAGAATATTGCTATTTTAATCGATCGTGTTGAAAGAAAGAACTCATCTCCTCATACATCCTTTGTGCCTCTCATTGATTTCTTATAGGGAACACCCAAACAGCATGTAGGTTAGTTACTTTCCTTGTCGTACAGGAGATCAGAAATGACAGTGGCTCAGCTTGCTGGAGAAACAAGTATCCTGGAGCACAACAACATCATTAACCTAGACCATATAACCTGTTGGTTTTAGTACTGTCAGCAAGAGGATGTACTAGCCAATGGAAGAGGCTGCGAATATGCCCAGTACAAAGGCAGTCCTATTTTTTGTGAGGGCAGTCCACATTTTGTGATAGAAGTGTCTAATTCCTTACCCAATTTCAATCCCTTTTTCTTCCTTACCCACAACCTCCAGTTCTGGCCCATGAGACTTATGCTGGGGGCTTCTAGAAAAGATGCTTCCATGGTACATGTACCACATCTTTCTACCTCCCTGTTTTCCTTTTCCCTGTGTCCTAAATTTGAACATGACACCTACAACTAGAGCGGCCATTTTGGACTGTGAATAAATGGTACTTTGAAGAAAAAGTACATTGAATTGCAGAGACTTTGTTCCTGATGTCTTCTAATGGTACAAATAACATATGGAATGCCTGCATTCAGGTTTATCATTACAGAAAAAAAAAAAAAAAAAAAGCAAACAAACCCACAACCTTCCAATTTAATTTAGCCACTATTTTCTTGGTTGTAAAGGTAAAGTACCAATCAGGTCTATTATGAGGGTATGTTTCTGAGGTGAAGCTGTCAGCATAGAAAATAATTACTCAAAACACTAGGGAAAATATCATAATTCAGAGTTAAGTCAGTCAGTGAAGCAGTGGTACAACTGAAAATGCATATAAGAAACAAAAAGATGTAACAGGCAAGGAAAATGACATTACAGACAAGTCACAGCATGACTGATATGCCGTTCACATATTAAATACCTCCTCCTGCAATGTTCTTCTTGTGTATGTCTTTGTGTGCCTCTCTGGATCAGGAACATATTTTTCAAGACAGCGAATTGCAACGGGTAGGCAGGGTTAATACACAAGTAGGTATCATATATAAGAGACATAGCACAGAAATTAAGATATGTTGTCTTTCAGGCAAGGTTGTCAAAAAGAATTAGAAAAATAATATGACAGCAGCAATATTATTTTATACTCTTAAGAAAAACAATTGTGAAAATATGTGCTCAGAAGATGCACATTACTTTTAAATGAAATGTGTTCGATCCTCTCGAAAAAACAAACCTGAAAGTCAATGGAAAATCACGACTTTTTTGAAAGATGGTAACCCAAGGTTTTGATGCCAACATACATATAAAACCAACACTTTCCACAAATGGAATATGGTGGTTTGGATTGTTAAGACACTTCGTGCCATCCAAAGTGTTCAAAACATGTGCTATGTTCTGTAGAGGAGATTCAAGAAAGACATGCACGGTTGTTGCAGGTGATTTTGAAGTGGAGCATTTTCTAATGGCCTAATCCTAGCAGCTTCTATGGGTAGGAATAAAAGTAGGTATGATATGACCCTCTTATCTAGAATAAGCAAATTGCATTTTCTAGCTCCCTCCATGAGAGTCATCTAAAAGCACTGAACATATCAGATATACTGAGTTATTGTCAAACGTACCACTTTTCTTTAAAATTGCAGCTGTTTTTCTCTTCATCAGTGACCTGCACAGTGCCTTCTTCATAGCAGTCACTTAATAATGCTTAGGAAATTGAATTGTCAATGCTTTTGTTTGTTCTTATGGTTTATGAGTAGCTTTAATTAATCAATATTTGCATTTCTCTGCTGATTTTTAGAATATCCAATGACTTGTGATAGAAAATACATCTATTCGTTAGTAGTGGAGATTTGCCACTTTTTGCTCTTCATTTCCATTTCCTCTTAATAAAAGGGCTCTGAATTTCATTCAAATATTTACCCCTCAACCATGCAAACTTGGATCTTTGGGGACAATCCAACCTCCAGGTCTTGGTTGACTTAAACTAGTCAACAGATCTCAAATTTCTGGCCATGGTCAGTCACTAAAGTGTGGACACATGATCTAAATCAGGCCAATGAAATGTAAGATGTTGTCTGGGGGATTCGAATAGAGAATAGATTATATACGCATGCAGGTTCTGAAACTTCTAAAGGAACTTCTGTCTCCAAGAGGAAAGTTAAACATGGAGGTGGACAGAGCTGAGAGAACTACAGACAAATAAGTCTTGATGGTGATGCTGTGTACCTAGATATTTGAGATGAAGTGCCAGTTTGGTTTGGGGATTCTTTCTGAGCAACCAGAAGCATCCTAGCAGATACAGATGTTCAAACAAATACACAGGCTGTATTGAAAACCTTTGAGTAACTTTTCATTTTTATTGATCTCAACTCAGTTTTTCTTCCACTTCCTTTTCTGAACATTCTTCCCAACTAAGCCCTGTTTTGCAAGTATCCATATCTTTCCTTCAAATGATTTTGTCTTCTTGAGGGGCCTTTGTCGTCTCCCTTTTATCACTCAGCAAATATCTGTTCTTTTTCAATCCCCGATGATGCCTTTGTTGCCTCCTCAGTGGTATATAAAATCTTTTTGGCATCTATCATAGCACATACTTTTAGGTATTGCATTATTTGTTTATTTATGTGTCTGCCTTTGTTATTGTTGTTGTGCTTGAGATTGCAGTTTAGTTTATGATGCCTAAACTCAACTGAGCCTCTAGTTGGTATGTTATGAACAAAAGAATAAACGAACGTACTTCAGTTCTTAATCCTTGAAAGCAAGATGTCAGGTTGAGACAAGTAGCTAAATAATTACAAAGAAACATTTACTTTTCTTTCGACTCTTCAACAAAATTGGACATCTTTCCCATCTGTAAATCAATTTGTGATCTTTTCTTAAGAAGAAACAGCACTTTTCAGCAATATAGGATAAACACACTAAAAAAAAAAATGGTAGACTTCTCAAAGAAGTTTAATGTTTAAAAAAAAAGTGCCAATATTTTGTCTACGTGCATGAACATCTCAGGATTTAATTGTTTTTAATTCCAGGAGGGTAATGATGTATAAACATTTTACAAATCTGAGCTCAGAAAACAATGATTTGAATAATCTGTGTTTTAATGGAAAAATGAAACATTAATTTGTTTAGTTTCTCATACAACATGTTTACTAAACATTTCAGTGTCAATAATTTTTTAAGATTGTGTTAACATTTAACCTTGTATTGGAGCTAATACCAATTCTAGCCATGGGAGTATGTTCTGGACTTTTTGAACAATTTTGAGTAAAATGAATGGCATTGTCTTCAAACTGTACTTGGAGCAAAGACAAAGAAATATCAGCTCATTCTTTCCAACTAATAGAACATTTAATGATGCAATTTTTATTACATTAAGGCTATTATCATAACATTAAATATTCTTATTTTGCTTCCATCTGTTACTAAAGCTCAGTATATCATTTCTGAACATTATTAATTTTCACTTAACTTAGATTTAAATATTGAATTTTAACTTGGGCTCCAGGAAAATCCTGAAAATAAAGATGAGCATCTAGCAGCCTTTTCCTAATCCTTCACCACAGATTCTCAGTTTGACATGACTTATCATGAAATCTGTATTGGGAAGTATAGATTTTTAAGATAACTTTTTGTAACTCAAAATAATTTCCTGCGCATCACAAGGGGATTAAAATCACCGAAGTACTGAAGGAATGTGTGCTTTGATTATTATTCCCACCTGTTTCTTTTTTATTATAAAGTGGCAATTGGTACTATCATTAGAAATATACATTAATGTATAAAGCTTTGCATTCAAATCTCTTTATTTTTGACTATGTATGACTAAAGACCACAAATCAAATAAAAACTCGATATATCCTTATTTCAGAAGCATATGTATATATACACATATATATTTGTAGAACAATCCACTGTTTTAAATGTAATTTTGACTTAAAAAATGCTATTTACAATTTTATGACAGAGAAATAACCTCAGCCTTTCATGGTATTAAAATCAGCAGGGAATTGTTATGTTTGTGTCTCATCTTGTGCAGATGAAATGAAGCAATATCATGGAAAACCTTCTCAAGAGCAAGGCCTTGTAGACTAAGGTGTGAGGGTGAAATAGATTCGCTATTTCTGGGTCTATGGTTTAAAAAATGACTGGCAACGTAGTCATACTTACTTCTTCACCAAGAAATCAATGCTCCCAAATTAGGAATTCCAGACTTTTCAGTGTGCAACCTTTAAGTCTTTCCTTGTCCTTACTCTTGTCTTAATACTCTCATCTCCCACTGGTGACACTGCAGGACCACCAATCTAGATATTAGATTGTTGCTATTTTATTAAACAGAAGAGTCTTAGTTCTTTTAAACCAGCTTTCTGAATTAGAATGAGGCCCATAAAGCATCACATTGCATTACATTGATATCTCTTTATTGCGCCAATCCATAATGGCTAAAAATATGCTATTAAATTTGTATGTAAATTTCAAAGTTAAAACTATTATTATAAGAATAGGATGGCTTGCTGCCCTCCAATTTGCAGAAGCACAAAAGTCTCTGAATTAGCAAATGGAACTTCAGCTCTAGTTGTTTCTATACTTTATTCTCCGAGCTTACAAATCAAGTAAGGTATATTGACCAGAAAGCTATTTTGTGAGACTCTCAAAAGTTTTGTTTTCATTCTTAAGCTCGTTGATTTTGAAAAGTATTCCAATAAGAACTTAGGATAAACATATCTTAATTTATATCTGCATAGCCAATTGCAAAGCATTACTAAAAGTCATATTTTCCTGGGAAAATCCCAATGCAACTCAAAAAAAAAAACTTATTTTACTTAAAAGGAATAGGTGATGAATGAATTGAAGACCCAGAAATCAGAACAATGAAAATCAAAGAACATTACACTTGAAATATGCCTGAAAACAAAATACTTAAACTCAATCATATTTTGGATAAAGTTGGATATTATATGTTTATACATGGTAATATTTTAAAAAACTCAGTGAATACTGGCTTATTCTATTAAAGGTTTTATGTACTTAAGACGTAAGCAGCAGTTAAGCTAACATTCACCCTTTGCTCTAAGCTACATTTTTTCGTCAGGTTTATGTATAAAAGAAACAAGGTTTCCAATTAATTCTCTGAACTAAACCGGAAATAAGACAAAGCTAATTTCCAAAACATTTTACTGCAGTGAACATTTGCTTAACGTAATACAGAGAAAAACAATATACAAATTGGGTGGTTAGAATTCTTTCTTAACTGCTATCAGGAAGGAGACAAATGTGAGTCTAGATGATAAATGATGAATAGCCACTGAAAATGGAGGAATTTTGTTAGTGATTCATATCTCTATTTTTTTCATAACCAACTTAATTAAATATATTTTGTCACGAAATCACCATTGTGGTTTTTTATGAATTTCATCAACTGTATTATTTGTGAAACCATCGTTTCACTGATAAGTGTGTATCTGTGTGTATCACCACAAAAGCTCAAGTCATTTCATGCTAAAAGAGCCAGTGTCCCATAGTGTTGAAGTTTCTTTTTAATTTTTTTCAAATAAAATAAGCTTTGTGCTTGGGATTTTTTTCTTTTTTCTTTTTTTTGGTTCTGCTAGTGACAGGTGTATTTATAATCAAGTTGAATCAAGAGTGACAAGAAGAAATACAGCTAGAGTTATATTTTTTTCCCTCAAGGGTATTCTTTTCCTAGAAGAGCAAGTCCATTTTTAGAAAATTTAAATGTCTTTCTTTGTTACTTTCCAAATATTTTGGTTAAACAAATATCTCTTACAAATGTATCTTCAAAATCTTTGCCTAGATGCATAACATTTGTTCTTCTCAACTGCTTAGGTAAATTCCTTCATTTCATTTTCTGCTAACCTCTAGATAATATAAATAGGATACCTGGTGAAGGATATGATCCACTATTGAAGAATAATGATTGTGTAAAGTGAGGGAAACTATGTTGACCTTGAAATACGGCAACCAATGGCAAGGTTTGAGGTGAGGGTCTAGAGCTTCTGCAAAGTGTATATATTTAGGGAGTCGTATTTGGAACAATACATGCTGGACAGTAGAGATATAGGAGAAGTTACATGCTATGTCTTCTCATTGGTAGTATCCATAAATCTGCATACATTTTTTAACATTCTGTTTTGTGTGGTTTTTTTCTTTAAATTTGGATGTCTCTACACCACTCCTGATTTGTAGGACTAAATAGATCTATTTATTCCAATGCAAATTATATAACATTTATTGCTTCCTTGATTTTTAAAAATACTTTAGTATTCTTAACTATGTATGTGCCTTCTTTTACACTGAGTTCTTTTTTGCTACTTTAAGTTGCTCACACAATCCTGTCTGTTGGAGTCATAGCTGCTAATTCCATATTATTTCTCTACACCCCTTGAAAATTTAGTGTATTACTGGTACCTTTCTGTGTTCTAGGAAACAAACGAATTGCAAACTGGACTTGTAAATGAGGATATATGTGTATGTGTGTGTGTGTGCGTGTGTATATATCTATATATATAGCAACAAATTAGCTACTGGCTTCATAAGATAGTAAGTTAGGAATTTCACAGTCATGTCTCCAAATTTCATGGCAGAGTTTAAAAAACAATATAAGACTGTGGTAAGGTACAAAGGCAAATGCAATTTGCATTGACTAATTTCCTAGGACTTATTTCCTTATGTAAAACCCCTCTTCTTTCTTTCCTGCTGCAAGACAGGATACAAAGCTTTCTAAAACATGCACTTATACTCAAAGGTGTCCACAAAGCAAAAAATCAGACCAAATGCTAAGAGCAAGTAACTTATACCTTACCACCTAGACATGGCACTGGCAAAGAATTCCCAAAAGTCACTTCAGCATTAGAACAGTAACTTTTTTCCTAAATTACTGAAAAAAACCAAAAACCAAAAACCAAAAAACAAAAAACTTCTGAAATAATATCTTTGATAAAAATATTATACTCTAGGATAATTTGAAATTATTTTTACGAAATAATTAAATTCATTAAGGCTATTCGATTCAATACAAGACTTTCCTTTTACATAAGACAATCTTAAATTACATCTCAAAAATAATTTCTTACTCTTTTCTTGATGATAAATGGTTCCTGGCTATATATTTTATAGGTATTAGAATAGTTTATAATTTGGAAATGTTCAATCTCATGGTTACAAAAAAGTCCTGCAAACAGAATATAATGGTGTGTCAATTCCAGATGCCCAAATAAAATACAAAATCAAGCAAAACCACACATCGCAGCATTATCATGAGTTTAAGCTATTTAGTATACAACATTAGTTTGTGAGTTCAGTTCTCCAAAACCCTTGCCTTTAAAGTAATAACTTTATTTCATCTTTATTAATGTCTTCATTACAATTAGCCTTCTATGCATAACAATACAGTTTAATTTAATGTTTGTGGAGTTCTGATTTTATTTTTTCCTTTGCTTTTAAGTGTGTTACACTTTGTGCGTGTGAATTTCTACCACATTGCAACAAGCAAGCTTTGGTTCAATTTTCTTGTCCTACACAAAGGAAGATTTTGAGTGCAGAATCTTAGCCACTAGGTCTTGCGTTGTCATTTTATTTTCCTCTCCTTGGGTGGATTTACTGGAAGGAAATGGATAAATGGGAAGGAAGAGAAGGGGAAGGGATGAGAGAGGGAAGCAGGGGAGAGTTCTCAGCTATGTTGAATCTTGATTCACAACTTTGCCTCCATTCATGGTTGGTGTTCCAGAACTTTTCCTTGAACGTCCTTGTTTTTCTCCAATTTCATGTAGTGATGGTTCTCTGTACATACACACTGAAAGGCAAAATAACAAAACTTACGATAGTGGACATAAATTTGCTTCAATAAGCTTTTCAAATTTGATTTTACAATATTCTTCACTCTCATCACAAGCTGTTCTTCCCATTATAAAAAAGTTTTAACTTGATAATACATTCAGTGGATACACATAATTCTCTTCCAGTTCTTTCAGTCATAACCTTTTAAATTTTTCTTGAACTATAGACATTTAAGTTGTTTCTGTTCTCTCATAGACAAGGCTTGAATCTTTACAGTTTCCTAACTGAGAAAACAGGATTTTCATCCAGAGTCAGAGGAGGCATGGGAAATATTCCACTTTTTGGTCCTTAGTCTGCAGTCTAATTTGGGCCGGCAAAAAGTCTTTATTTACGTGTTCCTAATCTTTACCCTACCATAGGAAATATGATGCTGTATCAAACTGAAATATGTATTGCCATTTCCAGGGCATCCTATGTAAAAAAATAAGGGAGGACAAAGAAAAGGAAAAAAAAAGCAGCAATTTCCCCGACTGCCCTAGATCTACCCAAAGTAACAAACACAGTCCGTGACTTTTTAGTTTTTCATCAATAGGGAATGTGATCATGCAAACATGAGACTTCAGTTCACATCTATATAAACAGTTCTTTTCTTCTCTATTGTTTTGTCTGGCTGTAAAGTTCAGTCATCTGTGAGCCATCACGGCTATTCCTAGATAACTGTTTAGGAAGAACAATGCTTTCAAATTATAGTTATTCCTACAAAACACATTAATTCAGCTTCATTATACTGTTGTGAAATAGACAAATGTGACTAGATAAGAGTGTATGATATGTCTCATGAAAATATCAGGAGTTAGTTTTATCCTCGGCTTAGGAACAAACAGATATCTCCACCTATTGAATCATCATTACAAAGGTTTAATAATTTGAATGTTACTTCCAACATCAAATAGCCTCCTCCCTTGAACTTTGAGTGGTTACCGATTTGGGAACCACGCTACCTGGATCCACACCCAGACTCAGCCATCTACTAGCCTTGTTAAGTTGGACACATTTTCATAAATGAAAAATAGCATGTTTATGAAGATTAAATGCCTTGCATATAGCAAGTACCAAAAAATGTTTATGAAACGTAAGGAGCTGATTTCTTTGTGAGCATTTTGAATAACAGATCTTCAGAGAATATAGAAATAAATTGTTTTGGCTGAAAGCATTCTAAATCCAAAACTAGACTAAAACAGAATTTAGAGTACAAGTGAGAGTCTCTCCTGAGACTGGTGAGGAGACAGATTTCTTCCAACGTATTCAATTATAGAACTTCTTAAATGTTACTGTACATGCGAATCACCTAGGAATATTGTTAAAATGCAGATTATGAATCAGAAGGATTGTAGTGAGCTTGAGAGTCTCCATTTTCAATAAGATCTCAGGTGATGTTGATGCTGATAAAACCCAGACTACACTCTGAATAGCAGAAAATATATGTATAAAATATGTGTGCTAAGGCTGTTACGCAAATTAGCCACATATATTTTAATGAGATTTTAAAGTATTTCAATTACTGCACTGATGGCTCTTCCAACATCCCCAAAGGACTAAATGCCTTTGGCTGAAGTAACAGAGTATACAGAGGAAACCAGCTCAGAGAGTAGATCATATAATTTTCAAATGATACAAGTAAGTCGTTCAAGTTTGTCTTTCTTCTTCTTTTTTTGTTTCAAAAAATAGAAGATCCTTATGGAAAATCTTGCCAGAATCTTGAAGTTCCCTAAGTCCAATGGCTCCTTACCTCTCTTTCTATTATAAAAAAAATCAAAAACTCCAAAATTAAAGTATAGTTTTTTATTTGTGCAAAATACAACCATTTACATATAACTGCTCAATGGAGAGGGGACATTAAGAAGCAACGAAGTGATTCAGCTGGAACGCTATTCATATGATACCATAAAATAGGTCTTCCCAACTCTGTCACCTAATCAGCTCTGAAAACTCAAACATCTGCAGGCCGCACCACAGATTGCTATATCAGAATCTCAAAGAATTTACAAAAATCTCCTTTCTAAAAAATAATATATTTTGACCTGTAAATTCTTAAGCTTCATTTGGGGATACTTGAGGAATACATTTTCTAATTTTCATTAAAGTGTGTATTTTTTTTTTTCTTTTTTTTCTTTTTTTTTTTTTTGAGACAGTCTCGCTCTGTCACCCAGGCTGGAGTGCAGTGGTTGGATCTCGGCTCACCGCAAGCTCCACCTCCCGGCTTTACGCCATTCTCCTGCCTCAGCCTCCCGAGTTCACGCCATTCTCCTGCCTCAGCCTCCCGAGTAGCTGGGACTACAGGCGCCCGCCACCTCACCCGGCTAGTTTTTAGTATTTTTTGTATTTTTTAGTAGAGACAGGGTTTCCCCGTGTTAGCCAGGATGGTCTCGATCTGCTGACCTCGTGATCTGCCCGTCTCGGCCTCCCAAAGTGCTGGGATTACAGACATTAGCCACCGCGCCTGGCCATTTTTATCATTTTTTGAGCTGAGTTTCTTAGAGTTGCAATTTCCTTTTTAGTTTTCTTATGCCACAGATTCAACCCAAAACATTCACTTGTATCTTTTTTTTTCTATTTCTCACCTGCACATAAAATACTTCATTTGTGTCAGCACACAATGTTACTATTATAATTACTGCTGCAGATAACTTTTCCAGTAATTTAACCCTCTGGCCATCCTTATATTGAGAGGTATTGCAAATTGACATCTGAAAATAGACAGTGTTTCAAAAAGACCCAAACTCACCAGTGCCGCCGCAAGATGTAAAATTTGCTCTTTTTCTCACACAACTCAATTTCTAATTTCCCAATCTTTGCACTAAATGGAGTAATAAAATTAAGGGTTTTGAAAACCTAGTTCGTGTCCCAGTTAGAAAATGACAAGTAAAGGGTAGGTTTTCCAGTTCACTAATGAAAACTGCCCTCCTTCTCAATAAACCAAATAGGTATTTGAATTTCTATACTTCTGTTAGCCAAAATAAAAAGACGTTCAGAGAATACAAACTGAAGTTATTCTAGAAATTGCATGCAAATACAAGTACAGAGAGCAAAACCTTGGTCAAAGCAATAGATTAAATGTAATTTCTTGAGCATTAATTTTCATTGTTATTTACAGGACCTAGGATTCAGTAATACATCTGATTTAAGAAGCTGACAAATAAAGAAGAATAAGTCTCAATCAAATTTCTGAATTACAATGTAATTAAAAGACCATAATCCAATTAGAAAGCCAAGAAAGAATAAAGTACCTCCCTTCAGTAATATAACTGCCTTACTACCATCCATAGTTGCATTACACTTAATGACTGCTATTCTGAATGTACATGGTAAATAATGAAACAAAACTGAGGAAGAAAACAAGGCGTAAGTGTTCTCTAAAGTGGATTACATGTGCAAAACGCAAACGAAAATCACCATGATGTCTATAGCAGCCTCAATGATAAGTCCTTGAATAAATCTGTCATTTCAGAGTATTCCAAGCAATTTTAAATTGATTAACTAAATTTTACAATTATAATAACCCAGTGAATATAGTAGGTGAGAAATTATCACCCCCATTTTTTAAATATAAAAGAAATTGGCCGGGCGCGGTGGCTCAAGCCTGTCATCCCAGCACTTTGGGAGGCCGAGATGGACGGATCACGAGGTCAGGAGATCGAGACCATCCTGGCTAACACAGTGAAACCCTGTCTCTACTAAAAAATACAAAAAACTAGCTGGACAAGGTGGCAGGCGCCTATAGTCCCAGCTACTCGGGAGGCTGAGGCAGGAGAATGGCATGAACCCGGGAGGTGGAGTTTGCAGTGAGCTGAGATCCGGCCACAGCACTCCAGCCTGGGCGGCAGAGCGAGACTCCGTCTCAAATAAAATAAAATAAAATAAAATTAAAAAAAAATAAAAGAAATTAAGCCACTTCCATAAAGTTGGATAGTGAGTAGTGGCAGGGCCAGGATGAATGTGTAGAGTTTCAAGGTCCTAGTTAAGAGTTTTGAATAAAATCAGAAATACCATAATTTATTCAATAAACAATGTAAAATGACTGACATATCAGTGTTTGAATTCTTATGTCTGTATGTTAATCAAGATTTAAGTTGGCCTTAACTTCACTAAATATTCCTAAAGTCATTCAGAAATGGTAATAAAAGAAAATGTACGGCTGTTATAAAAAAATCAAAAAAGAAAGCAACAAGAGTTGGTGAGTATGTGGAGAAATTGAAACCCTTAAGCATTTCTACTTCAGTGTAAATTGGTGCAGCCACTGTGGAAAATGAAATGGTGATTCCTCAAAAAATTAAATATGGATGTATCATATGATCCATCAATTCCACCTGCAGGTATACATTCAAAATAAATGAAAGCAGGGACCCCAGCATCTATCTGTACATCCATGTCCGTAGGATTATTCACTCTAGCCAAAAGATGGAAGCACCAAAGTGTCCATTGACAAATGAATGGGTAAATATAATAAGGCCTATCATATAATGAAATAGTATTCAGCCTTAAAAACAAAATTCTGACAAATACCACAACATGAACGAACCTTGAAGAAATTGTGCTAGGTGAAATAAGCCAGTTACCAGGGGCCAAATATTGCGTGATTCCACTTCTGTGAGATACCTAGAGTAGTCAAGTTCACAGAGGCAGAAAATAGAACAGTATTTGCCAGGGGCTGGGGGAGAATGGGGATTTCATGTTTAATGAGCACAGAGTTTCAGCTGGGGAAGATGAAAAAGTTCTGGAGTTGGATGATGGTGATGCTTGCACAACAATGTGAATGTACTTAACGGCAATGAAATATATACTTAAAAATGATTAAAATGGTAAATTTTGTATGATCATATTTTACCACAAATAAAAAGCAAACACACAAACAACTTGTCCTAAATTGTCCTGAGTATAAGGTATAAGAAGTGACTATTAAAGCCAGAGGTGTTCTATTTGCATAGGAAGAACCAGCAATTCCCCCAAAATCAAAAACCTTAGTTTTAGAACTGTATTAAGGAAGAGAGAGTTGAGATATAACTGAGGAGATACAGGGTGAGGAAAAGGATAGAGGAATCTGATGAAAATATTCTAGGACTGTGCTGCCTAGTATAGCATCCATTTAGCCATATGTGGCCACTAAGCACATACAATGTAGCTAGTCCTAATTCAGATGTGCTGTAAGTGCAAAAATAAACACCACCGGACTGGGTAAAACAGGGAGGTGATGACGAATAAGAAGGATAAGGCTAGTTGGTGTCAGACCTTGCTGAATTCCAGGCCAGAAAATTTAAACCATGACCATCATATATATCAGCCTCAACATGATGGTCAATGAAGAGTTAATATACTTAGTTAATTAAGTGATACGATAGTAAATGAAGATTTAATGTCCATCAGACATGAGTGTATAAATAAAAATCTATTAATTCCTTTATGTAGAAAAATGTCTACGTTTACATGATATGGATACAACTAGTCAGTATAGTCAAGAAAAATCATTCAAACTGATGAATCTCATTGAATGAATTCTGTAAGGAATGGCTGGCAGCATTTGAATTTTTTTTTTTTTTTTTTTTTTTTTTTTTTTT
>NW_016805666.1:5785685-5840469 GCF_001698545.2 Rhinopithecus bieti
CTCTGTCGCCCAGGCTGGAGTGCAGTGGCCGGATCTCAGCTCACTGCAAGCTCCGCCTCCCGGGTTCACGCCATTCTCCTGCCTCAGCCTCCCGAGTAGCTGGGACTACAGGCGCCGCCACCTCGCCCGGCTAGTTTTTTGTATTTTTTAGTAGAGACGGGGTTTCACCATGTTAGCCAGGATGGTCCCGATCTGCTGACCTCGTGATCCGCCCGTCTCGGCCTCCCAAAGTGCTGGGATTACAGGCTTGAGCCATCGCGCCCGGCCTGAAACTTTTATGAGTTGTTCTGGTGCTTTGCAAACACAATCACAGTTTGGGAGGAATAAATCTAGTTGAAGACCCATTACGTGTACAAGGCCTATCTAATATACCCCTTCCAAGTACCAGAATGCTGAATGCAATTGAAAGGTGGGGTTCATTTGGGCATGCTAAAACATGTTCTTTTGTTTTAGGGGGAGCATAACTTAAGAAGCCTAAACAAACAAAAAATAAATTAAGAATTACTAATATCATTGCTTCTGGCCTTTTGGCTATGAACAAGTATGAAGAATTACTAATATCATATAGAAAATGGGAATCACATGTACTTTATAGTAAAATTTATTCATGATCATATATAAATATCAGTACTAGAATTTGGAGTTCTGCTATTAATTTCTAATCACATACTATTAAGCAATGAGCAGAAACCTTTAACAAGTATGTCCAGAGAACTGTCTAGGCTCTGATCTTCAATAGCTACATAAATTCTACAACTCTTAAACTGTAGCTCTCAAATTATTCTTATCCTGTGCCAGATTAAGGCTCTCTTCTCCTAATAATCAGATCCTTATTATCAACCAGAAAGATTCCTAGTCCCCTGATTTGTAGTAGTTCAAAGTGCAATGTATTTCAAGAGGGACTTTTTCCGTCTCTTTCTGTTATAATGAGGAATATCATTTCACCAGGAATAGATCTACTGTGCTTTAGGAGGTGCTAGAATTTTTTAAAAATCTCTTTTTTTCCTGAAAATTTTTTCCTGTTTCCTCTGTGTTATGCATTGGAGCCTACCTAAACTATGAGAACAAAATTTGATATTTTAGTTCTTATGATAAGCAGTTATTTCTAGACTGGAAATAACGCAAAAACAAAACAAACAAGTAGAAACTCCCTATCGTTCTTGTCTTCCCAGTTCCCCAATCGCGTTTCACAAAAACTCAGATTCAGGGGCACTTCCCATATGAAATTTGAAACAAATCCTCTAATTTAGACAATGTGGGATGTTACTAGTTAACATGTCTCACTCAGGACCTTGGGGCTACACTTGTGATACAGATTTTATTTTCAGCAGGTATGATATTATAGATAGTACTTAACATAAGACTGATTTTAAACTTTGTTTCTTTCTGATTGCACTTGATACTATTTTTCCAACACACTTTCAGTACCCAAATTTCAAGAATGTTCAGTGTCCTAAAGATGCAAGGCCTGTATGATAAACAATGTTATTTCGCTTTCATCTGGCTTTTCTGGGTTGTCCTTGATCAAGCTGCTTGCCCTGTTTCTACTCATTTGTCAAGTACATAGAGTAGGAAAATAAATATTTGCTTCCCCCCACCGCAGGGTATTTCTGAGATAAAATATCATTGTTCCTCTAACCCATGTGTCATCGTAATAGTTTTGGACAAATGGTAAAATGAGATAATGTTTTGAAGAGAAAGCATTTCCTTTCGGTTCTTCAGTACTCTTTCTTCAGATCAAAGCACAGTCTTATTTCACTTCTTTTCTTCTTATTTTTCCTCTATTCTGATTTACATTTCAATCTTCTTCCTTCTTCTTAATGTTTCTTTCTATTCATGCCTTTGACTTTTCTAGAGCTATCGTAGATTGAAACGGAGAGATTCAACCCAGCTTTCTGAGTGAAAATAAGGTAGAGATTTGGTGCGAGAGTGTTCCTCCTTATTTTTAGACACAAGGACAAGCGAGGGTTTCCAATACCCCAGCTCACAGGATGTGCTACTGTAAAGCACAGCGTTTACTAGGGATGGCCAGTTTAACCCTTGAATGGCAGCAGAATGCACTTGGGAGATAGACAGTGGTTACCAGGTGACCCAGCACAGCGAAGGTTTTGATTCTAACAGCTGTCCGAGCACGCACTGACCTTGCAGCCACAGAAAGCCCTGCAGTTCTGGTAATACAAATAACATGCAATACTTGCTCAGAACCAGACCATAATATATTGACTTTGTGAGGATATATGGTATTTGTTCTATTTATTTAGTTCTTGCTTCATTTTAAAGTGAACAATTATGCTTTTAGAAAAGAGAAATGTGAAATATATATCACTGAGCTTTGAAGTATTGTCAAAAAAAATCCATTTTCTCTTTGTAGGATTAGGTATGGATTTTTTCCAGGGCAAGCTTTCTATTTGATATTTTTCTATTATATTCTTTTCACTGGTGCCTGTGTTGCGAATGCAGTTATCAGAATATGCAGGCTTTCCTTGCCATCGTGGTGGCTCAGATTTCCCTATTTACAACTTTTAGCATTCAACAATACCTTCTATTTTAGTTATAAATTTCTTCTGAAAAAATTACAGTGAAACAATGACTGTCTTAAAAGTATGAAAAAAGTAAAATCTTGGGCATTGCTGTTATTTATAAAGCACACAGCTATAATAAACCAGGTGCCAAGTACCATCCTATAGGTACTCTCTTATTAAGCAGTAGCCATCCTCATAATAATATCTAACATTAACTGAGCACTTACTATATGCCTGCACATTATACATACAAACAGTTTTTTAAATGACCCTAAAAATAGATACTTTTAGTGGCCTGTTTTGCAGTTGAGTAAACTGAAAAACAAAGAGGGTAGCTTGTCCAAAGTAACACAGCAATACAGGGCAGCCAGCTTTAAAATCCATGTGAGATTAACTCTGGTGCCCCTGCTCTAAGCTGATAGCCATATTTAGAGTATGTCTAAATACGTTGAAAAACATAAAACTGTGTTGACTGGTCTTAAGTCGAAATCTTGACCCCAAACCTCATGGTGGTACACAACACTTTCTGGAATTCTACTACATCTTTCTGGTCAATCCGCTCTCTCATTCTTCTCAGTGACTTATTTCACACCTGCTCCTTGCACCTCAAGCTTCCAATACCCCCTCAGCCCCTCCACAGACTCAGGAAATAGGCCTGCCTGCTTTTCATTTCTTTCTTTCTTTTCTTTTCTTTTTCTTCCTTCCTTCCTTCCTTCCTTCCTTCCTTCCTTCCTTCCTTCCTTCCTTCCTTCCTTCCTTCCTTCCTTTCTTTCTTTCCTTTCTTTCTTTCTCTTTCTTTCTTTCTCTTTCTTTCTCTTTCTTTCTTTCTCCCTCTCTCTCTCTTTCCTTCTTTCTTTCTTCCCTCCTTTCTTTCTTCTTTCTCTTCTCATTCTTCTCTTTTCTTTCTCTCTTTTCTTTTTTCTTCTTTCTGCTTTCTCTCTTCTTTTTCTTCTCGTTCTCCTTTCTTTCTCTCCTTTCTTTCTCTCCTTTCTTTCTTCCTCCTCTTTTCTTTGTTTCTCCTTCCTTCCTTCCTTTCTTTTTCTTTCTTTCTCCCTCTCTCCTTCTAATTCTTCCTCTTTCTTTATTTTCCAAGACAATATACTATCTGACTTTGTATTTCACTTAGAAAGGAGAATCAGATGAGAAATGTTTCCATGGCAAACAATTACCAACCTATGCACATCTGCCCTCACATGTTCTGACTCCTGCTTGTTAAAATGCTTGCACTGTCCTGTTCGTATCTAAATCTAGAGCACCACGGTGCACTCAATCCCAGCCCTTTTACTCAGTGTTCTTTGGTGTCCCTCTCTCCTGTAATCCCAATTTTGGCTTATCCCAGATTGTTCCCATCAGTATATAAATATATGAAATAGCTTTAAAAACAAATAACCCTACTATGTAACTATCATGTTTCTCACCAACTCCCTCCTCATTTCTCTACTTCCTTTTCATAGCAGAAGTTCTCAAAAGAACTTTAATATTCAGTATTACCTTCTTCTTTTCTTTGCCTCCAGTTATTATTTAATTCTTTCCAGTCAGACTTTTTTCCATTTCACTGAAATCACTCATGTCACATCACCACTGACCACAAGTTACAAAAGCAATGATCAATTCTCATGTAGTAACTTGCTAGACACTCCAGCAGTGTTGGATACAGTTAATGATTTCCTCCTTTTTGACAAGATGTTTTCACTTGGCTTCTTGAACATCAATCAAAATAGCCTAGTTTTTCTGCTAAATCACTGGCTACTCTATTTTATTCTCCTTTGCAGGAGGCTCCTTTTCCAATAAATGTTAGTGTTCCCCAGGAGCAAGCCAGCAGCTATATTCATTTTCTTAGCAGTACGAAGAAACCAGGGAAGTATTTTCCCCATTTCTTGTCACAACTATAGTGATGAGGGTCAGGGTGGTATTACTAATATTCTATAATGTGAGAAAGTTCCACACAAGGGAATAATTTTTCCAAACAAGACAGTCTCCCCATTTGAAAAGCAGTCATAGAACCTAGGCCAGTGGTTGTCAAGCGGTGCTGAATCTGCCTTCAGCGCATCTTTGGTAATATCTGAGACGCGTCTGTCACCACCAGAGAGGATGATTTGCTATTGGTATCCTGAACATAGAGGCTATAGATGTTGCTAACTATCTTCCAATGCACAGGGACGTGCCTCACAACAAGGAATTCTACAACCCAAAGTCCCAAAATGTCAGTAGTGTCTGAGTTGTAATAACCAGTACTAGGGGATTAGAAGTGATTTTTAAAATGTCATATTTAAGTAGTGTGTGTGTGTGTGTGTACACATTTCAGCACACAGACCCATTATTCACCCAGTTGATCATGCCTAACACCTAAAAGTCATCTCTGATTTCTCTCTTTATCTAACAACCTACATCCAATCCATTAGCATGCTCTTTCAGGTTTAACTTCAAAATGAATTCAAAGTCATTCTCTCTACCTCTAGTTATAAAACCCTAGAGTCCAAGCTGATATTATCTTGCTTAAGATCCTGGCTGATTTCTCTACAATTCTGCTCAAAATCTATAATGAATCCATATCACATTAACCACAAAATCTAAAGTCCTGAAGGTGGTTATAAGCCCTCAAATTATACGGTCTTTGCTTTCCCTCTAAGTTCATCTTCTACCTTCCATTTCTTTAATCAATCCATTTTAGTCACATTGGCTTTCTTGCTCATTATTAGACATGCTCAGATTCTATAGCAGCCTTTGGAATCTGTCAGTTTTGCCTGCAGAAACCTTGCACCACATCTTTGCATGGTTTACTACTAAATTTCATTCAGATTACTGTTCAAATGTCATTTATGTCATCTTCCCTAAAAAGTTTACCTTCATCATCCTTTTAAATATAGTCCCTTTTTTTTCTCTTGGAACTAATCTCTAGTGATGTTTTAAAATGCCTGCTTATTTTTAATTGTGTATTTTTTACCCATTTTCAGACATAAACACTATCAAGTCAAAATTGTCTTTCCTTGAGTACTGCTGCGTCCCCATTAGTACAGTGAACGATGCTATTAGTAGGTGTTTCATAGTTATTTTCCAAATGAATATTCCTATCTACTATGCTACAGTGACTAACTGAACAAGTCTTTGGTTGGAGTAAAGTTGATTTTTCTTTTACCTTTAAAGTCAGTGAATCTTTACTTTCTCTAAGGTCCTAAACTTGGGCTGAGTTCCCTGAAATTGACCACTATAAACACAAAATAGACGACTTTGACACAAAGGGAGCAAGGAATACTATACGGTGGACAATATTTATCAAGCTCCTTTAGTTCAGTGATATTTGAATAATCAAATAATAAGCCTCATCTTCACAGAAATAAGAAAATAAATGAAAAGAAAATAAACCAAGAAAGTTGATGACCACCCTTACCTTTCCTTGTATATACGGTACATTACAGAGTCTAGAAAGGAAAGAGATTCTGAGGATCATTGCATCAGATGGTTTCCCAAACTTAGTGATTCTCAAGGCATAACCCCTAATCACCACCACCAACAGCAACAACGTTAAGAAATGCAAATTATTTGGCCAACTCAAACCCACAGAATTAAGAATTCAGGAGATGGAGCCTAGCAATGTATGCTTTAGTGGGCTCTCTAGGTAATTCTGATGCACACTCAACTTGTAGAGTTGCTGTCCTTAATTCTTCCATGAGATATACCTGGGTCTTCTAAGAATACATATTTGTATCTACGTCTTACCTCTGCAGATTCTAATTCATAAGAAGTTACACACAAATACACGCACACAGACACAACTGATTAAGTAACTAAACTGAATGACTTCAAGGAATGACAACGCCTATTTACATACACACACACAATCACATCACATCACGTTTACAGTAGGAAAAGCATGACATCTGAAGTTACAAGGTAACAGTTCTGGTTTTGCTTCTTTCTAACTGTATACACTTGAGTGAGTTAACCTCTAGAAATGACATCTTCCTCGTGTTTAAAACAGGAATAGTAAGTCTTAACCTTCATACTTCCAATGATTTAGTGGCTATTAAATGATACTCTGGTTCAGAAAGCATGTTGAAATGACAATATGCCATTCAAATGGAATTTAAGGTAGTATATATAGCTGCTACTAATCATCACTTTATATTGTTGCTGTATTCTTGACAGATCCTTTGAAATTTGAGAATACTAATAGTAATGAGGAGTAGCAGGTATTAATTTTTCAGTGTCAATGTCACTCTGTAGTGGAGAGTTGAACAGTCTGCGTGTGGGAACACTGTAGTCGTTCTGACAAATTCTGTTTTCCAAATAAAACAATTTAACTTCTGTTTTAATAAAACTAAAATTTAAACTCTATAAAGAACCCCCATCGACTACTAGTTACCATCAAAGACAAGTTAAATATGATTAATCATTTTATTACTACAAATTTAATTGAATTTTCCTTGGTCCTCTGTAATTTCCAAGAAGCTAAAAGGTTAGACTGCTGTGTTAGTTAATGCACCATTGAAGATATTTAATTGTCTTAATAGCAGATCATAGAAGGGTGTGGGTAATTTAAATAAAGCAATTTCACACCTTAATTAATGTTACATGGAATCCTTTTGGAACTGTAGGAGAATTTTAAGTGCTGGTTTGGAAGAAATGCATTGCCTTAGAAATTCATTCACTGTGCTATACATGTTTACTATAATGAGTTAAGAGATGTTGTGAACAAAAGCATCTATATGTTCATTTAGAAAGAAAGAAAAAGCAATATTTGCATGAGGAACAGAGAGAGAGAAAGAGGAAGAATGTGTGGAGAAGAGGTAGGAGGGTTGTATTAAAGACTACATTCAAAACCAGAAAAGCTAGTTTGAAAAGTTACAATGGTTTGCAGGAGTATCACAGGCTGGCAGAAATCCAAAACGCAAAAGAAAGAGTTGCAGCTATTATCCTTTCTGTAATTAAAACAATTACTGGCAGAGAGGTTCTTTTTTGCTCCATCTTTCTGCTTTTGTCTTTTAGTATGGTTGGGTCCAAAAGAGAACCAAGGCATTTATTTCTATTTCCAGTTTATTGAAATAAAAATACCAAATTTGGCATTAGTGTCCTACCAGTTGGAGCTTTATAACATCAGGACTCCTGATTTGCTCTGTTCTTTGGTGTCTTATTATGTAGTTTTGAAGGGATTATTATTTTCCTTCCAGATTCCATTTTCATTGCCTTTAATTTCTCATGCAATGCCACATCTCACAGCATTTTTCCAATACAAAACACAATAAGACAATGTCTGTTTTCTAAGATAAAATGAAAAAGGCACTTCATGTTTCATCTGACGGAATTCTCTTGAGAAATCCAACTTTCTACAATGTCTAATTTTCATATTATTCCTTTGAAGCAGGTGGAATTTATAATAGACTTTATCTTCAGAGATGACTGAGGTGGAAGGAGATAAATTATTTTCTCAAAATGACTTAGCAAGGCTGCTCTGCCTATGGAGTAGCCATTCTGTTTCTTGACTTCTCTAATACACTTGCTTTCATTCAAACAAAAATTGCTTAGCAAATCATTGCCACATTTTGACCCAAAGAATGAGACACTTCTGTATTCTTGGTTACTTGATTTCCATTGAGTTGCTCTAGGAGGTCACTTTAATAAAATAATTGGTACTACCTCTACTAACCTCATATAGTAATTTAACCCTGCACTAAAATATACCTGTCTTAATAGTAGTAGGGAATGTAAAAATGTAACATACATACTACACTAAATTTCATGTCAAAGAGACAATTTATATTACATTAGATTTAGTCCAATATATTGATCACAATAATATGAATAAATTTAAATCATCCATGGCCAGATTTGACCAAAAGGAGCTTAGAAACAGCAAATTCAGAACACCGCATCTCAAACTCAATGCCATCAGAAATCACCCAGACAGGGTTTTAAACCTATAGAGTCCTAGGTCATACCTAGGTTTAAAACATCAGATCACTTTGGAGATTTGGTTTGAGAATCTGTTAGCTTCTAAGAATACTACAGATGGTTCGGATACTGATGTCTGGGAAACAGCAGTTTACATTCTTCTGAGACTTAAATCAGATTCTATGAGCTGAAAGTACCAGTTCTAACAAAGAAAATGGATAACATGTATATGCCCAAGTGCGTGTGCGTATGTGTGTGTGTGTGTGCGTGTTAGCACTGTCTCCCCACTACAAAATAAATTGGGAGAAATAAATCAATATTCCTTTATTCCAAGTTTAATACTTCTCTACAGATGGCTCTCAATTGATCCTTAGTGATCTTATTTGCAGATATATTTATCTCTCCAGGACTCAGTTCTTGAAGCTTAAATCTTTGCAAAGTACACAGATTTTTTTTTTTTTTTTTGGAAGGTAAGAACCAGATCCTGAATACTTAGTCACCTGCAGGAGCTGAGTAATGTGCTTCTTGAAGGAGGAGGGAGGAGAAAAGGAGGAGACTGTATTTTGTTCTTTGTCAGAGTATTTGGCTGCTGTATCTAATGCTAAAGGGGGAGGTCACCACTAAAACACTTTACATCTGGGGGAGTTACTTATCTGTGCTTTGAACAACACTCTGAAAGGGCAGAACTGAGAATCAGGAAGCCTGTGCTGTTGTCCAAAATGCCAGGGGAGGGGATCCGTGTAAGTAGAGGTTTATGTGCAATGTACATAGTAATGTGCTTAAATATCAAGTCAGTCTATCAGAATAGGTGACCTTGAAACCCCTCATTAACACTCCTGTTCTAAACACAGGATGAGATGTGAAAGAGTGAAGGGAAATGGGCTGGTGGGTAATTATTATTGTGTTATCAGTGTAGGACTTAACCACCCTCAAACTGGCAGAGCTTAATTTTGGGAATCCTGACATTCAGGAGAAAATACCAGCAGGACTGGTATAAAGGCAGACATATTTGAAAAACAAATAAGCAGTAAAACAAACAAACAAACAAACAAACAAACAAAAAAGCAAAACCCAAAACCAAAAAAAAACCTACTTTGGCTTTTCCTCCATCAGAGGTCAATTCCCTTCACAAAGGAAGGGCTCATTTACCGTGCAGTCTGGATTCTGTTAGGATGCTGACAGTATTAACACTGGGCTTACAGGGTTACAAAAATGCCTTTAAACATTACAAATAAAATAGTCAATAATTTTTTTGGTGAACCTATTAGCAGCAAGGTAGCTAATCTCTTACGGAGCTATCATTTTCTAATCATTTCCTAGAAGTGTCATCTAGTTATGTGCGTAGTACCTGCCCTATGGAAAAAGATTATCAAAAACTTTATTTATTTATTTATTCACTTATTTTTGGGACAGAGTCTTTCTCTGTTGCTGAGGCTGGAGTGCAGTGGCACAATCTCAACTCCGGGCAAAATCCGCCTCCCTGGGTTGAAAGGGATTCTCCTGCCTCAGCCTCCCAAGTAGTGGGGATTACAGGCGTGTACCACCATACCCAGCTAATTTTCGTATTTTTTAGTAGTGACGAGGTTTCGTCATGTTGGCCAGGCTGGCCTTGAACTCCTGGCCTCAAGTGATTCACCCGCCTCGACTTCCCAAATTGCTAGGAATACAAGTGTGAGCTGCCGTGTCTGGCCTAAAATCTATTTAAAGGTAAGTTATAGCTAGGATGCCTTTCATCCTATTCCCTCATTAAAAAAAAAAAAAAATCACAAATAATGGAAATAGCTCATAAAGCTCTAACTTGTTTATTCAATAATTCAATAAACAAAATATATTTCGACCATTTTTACATGTAGATTCTATGCTAGGTTCAATAAAAGAACATGGTTTTACAGTAAAGGGCTTATAAAGACTGCCATACAATGTCATTGCCAGAGAACTTTGGGAATCGTCTGGTCCAAATTTTTTTACTGAGTAGGAAATAAAACTTGTTAGAATTCATCAGAAAAGCAGTGATGCATTGTTAATTCTTTCTTGGCTAGCTTGAATATGGCATTCATTCCATTAGCTGTTGTATCTGATTGTTTACAAATATGAGTGTTTCTCATCATATCATGTATACCTGACTCAATTTTGCATGGTTTAAAACTAGTTTACTATTCAAGTTGCATCATAGTATAACATTTCAGCTTTGCTATCGCTGACTTTTCTGAGTATTTGCATATTCATAGGCTTACTTCAGATTGAAGGGCAATACATTGCAGAGGTGATGTACATAGGCATTGACATTAGGGTTCTAAGACTGCAATCCCAGTTCTGTATTTATCTAGCCCTGGTTATCTAGCAACCAGTCTTGGACTGGTTACTTAATTACTTTAAATTACATTTCTCCATCTATAAAATGAGGATAAAAATCGGTTTCCTCAGGGAAAAAAAAAAGGTTTATTCTAATGGTCAGTTTGAAATAAATGAACAGAGTAAGAGTATTAAATGATTATGAGCAGAAAGGTGATAAGCTCACCTGAGAAGGATGCAATGTAATACTGTAAATACAAAACTATCATTTGTTTTTCAAGGGTGTATCTTGAGAAATTAAATTATTAGGCTTAGAAAAGGAGGAAATTACATACTAGATAGTAACTACCACTCCTTTTCTACTTTCGAAATGTTTCCAGCTTCTATACTCAGGCATTTTTTTCAAGTGCCAAGTATTTGTAATAGAATTTTCCTTTTTTTTTTTCCTTTTTTTTTTTTTTTTTTTTAATAGGAAGAGATTCCCAGCTACTACGGAGGCAGAGGCAGGAGAATTGCTTGAATCCTGGTGGAGGTTGCAGTGGGCCGAGATTGCACCATTGCATTACAGCCTGGACGACAGAGCAAGACTCCGTCTCAAAAAAAAAAAATAAATAAAATAAATATATCAGAAAGATACTATTGTGTTTTCTGAATATTTGTTTTGAATCTTTCTTCTGATCTGTTACATTCCAGGCACACTCTCTGGAGCAAAAGGGCAAGGAGCAGAATTGATGTCAACACACAAATAAGGGTCCAACAAAGACAGTCAGTTGGTTTCATACCTTCAATAGGTTTCGGTACAAAATGTGATGAGGGCTTGGTTTTCTTCACTCTGTTCCCCTTCATAATTTGACCTTCTTTATTGAGTCCCAGAAACCAAGCTCGGCCTGATTCTTGCTGGCGGTACAGTGTGGAAGAATAGATCACATAGTAGTTTTCAAACACAGATTCCTTGAATTTGCATTCTGGAGTGAAAACATCCTGTAGAAAAAAAAAAAAAAGACACAAAAAAGAGAAATGATTTAAAGGTGAATCAGCAAATGCTGAAATCCAATAAGCTTGAAATCCATGCCCTCTGTTAAGAACAAATGAAAGGCAATGACACATAGTTTCTATTAGCCTTTGGTTATAAAGATTCATCATACAAAATCAAACAACATGATTTCCTTTCCAGCCAACCTTTACCCCAGAGATAACAATTTGCTCAGGCTTGAAGCTAGGTGAAAATCATTCAGGACTGTGGCCAAGTCTGCGCTCTGATCCTAGCAATATGCTTTGTAAACTAAAGTGATTGGCCATTCTTCATTTACTCGCCCTTAACATGTAAATACGGAACTAAAATTTATCCTGGAAATCAAAATCAAATATAACCACAGCAAACACAGGCACACAAGGTGCTTTGAAGAGACTATTCTGTATATACAAAAACATATTACACAACCACAGCTTGGTCAGTAAAATCACCACTTTTCCTAATGTCAGTAACTTCCTCTTTAATTTCCTTAAAACATTTTGTTCCTTAGTAATCAAAATCTCAGGTAAAAAGCCCAGGAATAAGTAATAGAAAAAAATTACTATTATATTGAAGAAAATTACTAACAGTAATTCCTATTACTATTGACCTCAGTGAAACACAGAATGAGAGTTTTAGTCTCAGAAGAAACCGTAAGATCCTGTACTTCAACTCCAACATTTGGTAAGTGAGAAAAACAAAAGGTTATATGATTAATTCAAATATACATTTTAAAAACTACTGAGTCAATGCCAGAGCTCACATTTATTGCTTCATAATCACTGCCTCTCAGGCTCACCTTTTCTGCCTGAGTCTTGTTTAGTGACTTATGATGAGATTTAAAAATCAATACAATAAAATCATATCCTAACATGTCACATGAACAAAATCTATTTTGTGGAAGGAAGAAATTTCTCCCCTTCTGAGATAAGCAGAAGAAAAACAAATGCTATTGTATCTTCTTCAGCTGCAATTAAACAAGAGTCCTACATGTCAGACATATTCACCATAGTCATCATCTTCCTCTCCATGTACTGGAAGAATTTCAATGTGAGACTCCCATGATTTAATGCAAGCAAACCTGAAATTAAGTTATTAATGAAGATAGGAATAGGGTTGGTTGAAACCATGTCCTTGTAGGTGATACTCCCATGCTAATCTCCTCATTTGTAGAGAGTGCTCTCTCTCTCTCCTTTTTTTTTCCTTTTTCTTTTTGTAAGAGATGGGTCTTGCTATGTTGCCTAGGCTGGCCTCAAACTCCTGGGCCCAGAAGATCCTCCAACATCAGCCTCCCAAGCAGCAGGAACTACAGGTGTGTACACTGCACCCAGCTTATTTTTGAATAGTTCTAACATTACAGACTAAGAAAAATGAGACTAAGAAAACTGGAGTAGGCCGGGGTGCAGTAGCTTACCTCTGTAATGCCAGCACTTTGGGAGGTTGAGGTAGGCAGATCATTTGAGGTCAGGAGTTCGAGACTAGCCTGGCCAACATGGTGAAACCCCGTCTCTACTAAAAAAGCAAAAATTAGCCGGGTGTGATGGCGGACGCCTGTATTTCCAGCTACTCAGGAGGCTGAGGTAGGAGGATGACTTGAACCGGGGAGGTGGATGTTGCAGTGAACAGAGATTACACCCCACACTCCAGCTTGGGTGACAGAATGAAATTGATCCAAACCCCTCCCCCCCCCCCAAAAAGTCCAAGAAAACACTCCCCAGAGAAAACTGGAGTAGAAAGGTGATTGTAGATACTAAAATAATAAGAGTAGCAATACATTAATATTATTTTATATTAATACTGAAATGTGATTTCTTAGAGTACTTTCAGTTTTAAGTAAGTGAACTACCAGCTTAAGAATCAAAGAAACAAATGACCATGAGATACTACTTCACATCCACTGTAATGGCTATAATTTAAAAATGGACATTATAAAGTGTTTGTGAGGATGTGGAAAAACTGCAACTCATGTACATTGCTGGTGGAAATGTAAAATGATGCAGAAGCTGTGGAAAATAGGTTGGCAGTGCCTCAAAAGGTTAAACACACAGTTGCCACACAATCCAACAATTCCACTTTTAGGTATAGTTCGAAGATTAATGAAAACATGTCTGCACAAAAACTTGTGCACAAATGTTCATAGTGACATCATTCATAATGTGGAAACAACCCAAATGTCTATCAACTGATGAATGCATAAATACAGTGTGATAGTTCTACAGAATGCAATTGTAATATCATTCAATTATAAAGGAGAATGAAATGCTGATTTATGTGGCAACAAGGATGAACCTCATACACATTCTGTTAAGTGCCAGGAGCCAGACACAAAAGGCCACATGTTGTATGATTCCATTTATATGAAATGTCCAGAATAAGCACATCCAGAGATAGTAAGTAGAGTAGTGAGTATCAATGGTTGAGGAAGGAGGTGAGATGGATATACGGGTGGAGTGACTGTTTGTTGGAGGGATGAAATGTTCTGGAATTAGATACTGGTGATGTTTGCAAAACTTTCCGAATGTACCAAAAACCACTAAAGCATGCAGAAACTTTAAAAATGTAAATTACATGGCATTCAACTGATATCTCCAATAAAAGAAAATCAGATAAATAAGGTGACTAAAGAAAGTGAGGGAAGGAATGAAACTATTGCACATTCCTTGCCTGGCAGCACAGGGCTACGTGATAACCCCTGCGAAGGAAAACCAGCTCTTCTAAGGCCTTGGCTCAATATTGCCAGGACAGAGTTTAATCACTGCCAAGTAAAATGGATAAAATTGATTCAGATTCAACTTAAATGATAATATTAAGTTCCGGTTTTCTTCTAGGACTAATAAAGTACTATTAAAATGCTTAAATTTAGGTACAGATTTAGGTTCATTTTCTTTTAAAACAAACTAAAGTAATTCCAAAGCTTTTTTTTTTTTTTCCTAGATCTAGTCCAATACTAACAAACATAGTATTAACCCTAGATGCTATGCTAAGGAACTCCGGACAGTTCAAGCAATACATTCTACGTGTAAGATTTCAGACTTTATAAAGAAGTTAGGGAATAAATAATTCCTGTTTTGTGTAAGTACATATCGTCATATACATAGATAGTGATAAAACCTTCTTATGAATGTACATCACAGAAACATGTAAATTTGAAGATAGATACAAAGCTGCTTAGTGCTGCTTAGTGACAGTACAATTTGGTGCCTTTATTTAACAAGGTAATGAAAGTTCATGATAGTGAAATATTTGTCCCCAGTGTCACAGGAAGTTAGAGGCAGATCCAGACCCTGTGTTGAAGAGTGGGCTCCTTGCTGCTGGTTCAGTACTTCTTCCAGTGCCACACATTGCTTTCCGACTGCATAGGCAATCCTGCTTTTGACTCCAAGCTTCATTTGAGCAAGCCTTAGTCATTATTATAGAAACCATATCAGTGATGTATAATTACTACATTGTCATTTATACATGAGAAAAACAACACTCTCATTTAATAAATAATGACTCTCAGGTTTGTTTCATACTCGTTTAAAATTCCCTCCCGGAACAGTAAAAGTCAGAGATACTGCGCAGGAGCTGGAGTCCTGGGGTCCTGAACCCGGAACAGCATTAAGTAGGAACCGGGCTTTGGACTACTACATTGACAAACGGGGGATTTCTTACACAGCATCAGGTCCTAATCAGCAATGAAAAGCCAAGTGGAGTTTTCCATTCAGTATAATTCCAACAGGGCTATGCAGTCAGAATCTGAAAATGAGGCAGCTATTAATACCTGACCAGGGCAAGACATTTCCGGGTGGAAATATGGCAGAAGTTTGCTGCAGGCACTTGTGTGGACACAGCCAGGCTACCCTACAAACTGGAAGGGAAATCTTAATGCACTGAACCAGCTTGGATAGTCATTCTAAGTAGAACCTTCACAATATATGTGCAGTTCCACTTTCAATATGGAGTTGGGCATCAAATAATTTACATTATATTTGCTATTATACCTCTTTTTTTTTTTTTTTTTTTTTGTAATAAGAAATCAGAGCCCTACATGTGGTGTAAAAAAACAATCAGGGTTTTCCTTCTGGCTCCACACATATTAGCTGTGGATTTTAGGTAAGTGATTACAACTCTCTAAATTTCACATTTTCAACTGTACATTGAGTTATTTTAAGGAAAAGCATGCATATGGACGCATATTATAAATGTTTAGAATTTTAAAACCTCCAACTCATCATTATTGAGTTTTCACATAGCAGGAAAAATACAATGAATTCTATAACAAGGCACTCAATTCTGCTTTTGTCACACATGTTTATATCCGATCCAACATCCAGGACCTGTGCCATAGGAGTAGCTAATGCAGGTTACAAATATATAGACATTTAAAAAATAATCTAAAGCTTTTGGTAAAGACTTAGACAATCACATATATTCAGAAGGGGTTCTGTGGTTATAAAATGCGTGTTCAGACTGACAAAAAATCTAATGCATAATGGAAACAGGCAGGCTTGGGGTCAAAGGTGATAAAATCCTAAGCCACTTTGATTCAGTGTATATAATAGAAAGCAGAGTAAATGATCAGTATAATAAGGAGGATTTTGTTTCTTTTGTAAGAATAACCAGTAGTCATGTTGCATCTCATGAGTGTTTCTTCTTCCTATAGTCTTGAGCCCTCAATTCAATGCAGGCATCAGAGCAAACTTAAGGAAATCTGTTGAATTAGAAACACCCCTATGTTCTATTCTATATCGTGTGTGTAGATATGTGAAATGATGGGTCTACTTTTCAAAATTATTATTTTAAAATCTGTCCATTCTTCAACTTACACTGACTTTGACTTCAGCAGAAAATGAATATTTTGATAGTGTTCTCAAATTATTTTTGAGTGCTCCCTCTATTTTTTTTTTTTTAAGACGGGGTCTCGCTCTGTTGCCCGGGGCTGGAGTGCAGTGGCCGGATCTCAGCTCACTGCAAGCTCTGCCTCCTGGCTTCACGCCATTCTCCTGCCTCAGCCTCCTGAGTAGCTGGGACTACAGGCGCCCGCCACCTCGCCCGGCTAGTTTTTTGTATTTTTTAGTAGAGACGGGGTTTCACCGTGTTAGCCAGGATGGTCTCGATCTCCTGACCTCGTGATCCGCCCGTCTCGGCCTCCCAAAGTGCTGGGATTACAGACTTGAGCCACCGCGCCCGGCCAGAGTGCTCCCTCTTTTAGCAGCCTTTGCAGAACTGAGTTTTTGTTCTGTCATGGTATCAAGCCAATATTTGACCAATTCTTTTTCACATTCCAAACACCTGTCCACCGTAGCCTTGCCTCAAAAGTTAAAATCTCCAACTCATTTTAATCCAGATGATGAATGAATGCTGGAACCCCACATAAGCCCAACATGGATCACTCAGGACCCCTTCTAGTCTCTCCCCATCCCACGGGATTCCAACCTACTCTCCCTTGAATTCTCCCTGACCCCAACTTCATAGTTTCATACTCTCCCTTGATTCCTCTCCAACACTGAATTTCTTCCTGCTTCTTCTCCCAGCACTTAGACAACTGAAATTCTACAGTTTCCGGCTTCTTAGGGTCTGCCACTGCCCAGGAAAAGTCCTTTCCTCTCTAGCTAGCCTCTAACTGTGTCATCTTTGGCCTTTCCCACTCCCCCATCTGAATGGAATTCCCCTTAAGATATAAACATCATAAAGGATAAATAGACAGAAATTTAGAGATTTGAATGAATATATGGATAAAATGCTGTATCTTTTCAGGTTTGACTCCCACTGTCAACTTTGTTTTCACCACACACTAATTCCTTGCAATGCCCCCACTTCCTAACCCTCAAGCTGTGCTCTGCTCAAGCTGTTCTCTGCTCAAGCTGTTCTCTCTATTTCTCCATCAAAGGGAGCCATAATAGGTGCTCTTTCAAGTCTCTTTGGGTTACAGCAAACTTTCCTTCCTTTCGCTTCTCATAGTATGTGATATGTCTTTTAGTATTTAATGCATTCTGTCTTGAAGCATGATGGTTTTTCTTGCTTGTATAGTAGATAAATGTGAGCTTTGGTTCATAGGGACATAATCCTCTTCAATGCTTTTTATGAAACCAACCAATTCAGCACCCAGTTTATCCTTGTTTAAATAAATGTGGCAATAATTTAAGTCAGGGAAACAGCAAAGATTACATGATGGGATAGAACTGATTGACAGTACTGACTCAATCCCTTTACCTGGGTGAACTTGGGCATGCTATTGAATTTTGTTAAAAATCTCTTTTTCTATTACATTAAACTGGGAGCAATAATTCTCACATTAAAAATGTGTTGAAGATTAAGTAAAATGACAAACATGGTTTCCCAAAATCTTTGTCCTTCTGTCAATATCAAGTTTTTCCTACTTGATGATGTATGGCCATTTTAACAACAAATAACAACCATTCACTTATAGGTTGCAAGCAAATTTTGTTCCAGATGAAAATATAACATTGTGGGTCACATAACTTATTCAAGAAAAAAATATTTTCCATTCTGTCGCCAACTAACACATTCCCCTTCTTATTTTCTATTCCAGACCATGATATTATACAATGCTTATGCTTACATGTTTGGTTTACTAATCTTGTTTGTAAAACTGCCTAAGTTAAAAGTAACCACTGACAAGGTCCCACAGAATAATTATATCAAGACATCAAATGAAGAGAATAGGCAAAAAGAATCATCCAGGACACATGGAGAAATAAACAGCAAAGATTTTCTGGAAAATCATTTGGATTATCTAAATTTCTGATTTGTCATTCACTGACAATTTTCTACCTGACCTTTAGCACACCAGTTAACCTCTCTGAGCCTCAGCTTCCTCCCCTGTACACTGAAGATACGTTTACTATACAGACTCAGGGTCTTGTAATGATCAAATTATTTAACAGATATGAAAGCTCTTTGATAACTACAAAGGTATATACAATTATTTGAGATTATTTCTTTTCACAGACGACTTTGATATTGTAACTTTAAAGGCTTCTACATTTTAGTATGACATCTGCTCAGAATAAATTTCTTGAAAGGTAAAGAATGTTATGTGATTCACTCACAACCGCTTTTGCTCCCATGAGCTTTCCTTGCCAAATGCATGCTTTCCAACTCAAGTAGGAATACAGCAGTTGGTAGCACGGTATAGTTAATATAATTACATGATACCATAACCATAACTTATCTTCACTCTGCTCTTTGCAGATCCCTGTTTCCTCCTTACTGCTCTGGCAGAGATAACCCACGGGTGAATGTACAGCCAATGAATGCTCATTGTACTCAGCCACTGGTCTCCTTGCTGTTGCTGAAACACAATAAGCATGTCCCATTTCAAATCCTTCACAATCAATATTCGTTGTTCTTGAAAATGTCTTCAGTAATCTATTAACATGGTTTGGTCTCTTATTTCATTCAGGTTACTGCTTAAATATAACTACCTCAGAGAAAGCTTCCTTGACTACCTTACATAATTTAGCACTTGAGTCACTTTCTAACCCTTTACCTTGCTTTTGTTTTCCTTCATGACTTGACCCGTTCGGGCATTATACCACGTATGAATTTGTTTAACCTTCTTGAAGGTAGCCACCATGATTGCTATATTCTCTTCGTATTCTCAGCAGTTGTGGGAATTAACAAACAAATCGACTCCAAGAAAACAATTTGGTGAAAATACATAATAAAATCTGAATTTTTTACTCCTGTATATCTCTAAGTTGTGATCCAATGGGAAAGTCCTCTTTCTTTCTTAGGCTCTCAGTTTCTCTACACATAAAAAAGAAATGCCAAATTACACAATCTTAAATGTCACTTTTGTCTTACTTTATAGCTATATTATTCATATTAATTTATTAAAATTAAAGAGACTATATATGTTGTTTCTTCAAAATAGAGCTTTCCCTACCAAAGAAATGGCGGTAATATATTATTATTTAGAAAGCAAACAAAGAAAAATTAATCAGAGAAATAGACTTTGCTATTGTATTAGTAATTATGACTAATGATTCTCCATATGGTATGTAGAAATTATTGAATTTTCAAGCATATGCCAGATTAAAAAAGGGCCTCTGATTTTGGTTCTATCCTTTCCAATTAAAACCCCAAATCTAAACTCTTTTTTTTTTTTTTTCCCAGACGGAGTCTCACTCTGTCACCCAGGCTGGAGTGCAGTGGTGCAATCTCGGCTCACTGCAATCTCCATCTCCCTGATTCAAGCAATTCCCCTGTCTCAGCCTCCTGAGTAGCTGAGATTACAGGCGCATGCCACCATGCCTGGCTAATTTTTTTGTATTTTCAGTAGAGACAGGGTTTCACCATGTTGGCCAGACTGGTCTCTAACTCCTGACCTCAGGCAATCCGCCTGCCTTGGCCTCCCAAAGTGCTGGGATTACAGGCGTGAGTCACTGTGCCAGGCTTAAACTCTTTTCAATGTATATAACGACCTTCTCTGTTTGCTGTGCAACCTTGTGGATTTGGTTTTGTATAAGAAAGGAATCAAAAACAACTGGGGATTCTTCCAACACAATTTACATCCAACAACTCCAGAGACAGAGTCTCTTTGGTTAACATCACTGGATATTTGGCTGTCAAGCTTCTGATTTGCTAACTTCATTAATGGCCTTTAGATAGACAGAACTTGAAAATCCTTCCTATATTAGCTGCTACTTTGTTAACTCTGTTGTCAGACATAATGATATTAAATCAAGCAAGAGAACTATTGTTTTCCTTCCTGACAAGAGGCAAAGAAAATGACAAATTACATTATCTCAAATGAATTTTTTTGAAAAAAAAAAAAAATTGGGATTGCTTTGACTAGAGTAAGTCTAATTTTATAACTTAAAAAAAAAAAAAAAAAAAAAAAAAAAAAAAAAAAAAAAACCTCTGCAGATACGGAAACCTTTGTCTATACACTTTTGAAATAATTTTTACTGGAAAACTACTGAGCTGATTCCTCTAAAAATAAAGGTTCTTTGTTAACACATTCTTTGCAACATCTGACAAGGAAACAAGGTAAATTTATGCCATCATAAAATAATGCGACCTGTGATGTACTGGAAATGTAATGCTGGAGGTAGATAGACACAAATATTCAAACCCTTGATTTTTGACCTTGAGCAAGTTACTTCATTTCTCCGAAACTCAGTTTCACATGTGTAAGCTAAGGTTAATTATATCATCACTGTAAGGCTGATTTTTTTTTTTTTTTTTTTGAGACAGTTTTGCTCTGTCACCCAGGCTGGAGTGCAGCAGCACAATCTCTGCTCACTGCAACCTCCACCTCCTGGGTTCAAGTGATTTTCATACCTCAGCCTCCCAAGTAGCTTGGATTACAGGTGTGTGCCACCCCACAGGGCTAATTTTTGTATTTTTAGTAGAGATTTTAGTAGAGACAGGGTTTCACTATATTGTCCAGGTTGGTCTCGAACTCCTGACCTCAGGGGATCTGCCTGCTTTGGCCTCCCAGAGTGCTGGGATTACAAGCGTGAGCCATTGCATCCGGCCGGGTTGTGATCATTAGACTAGACAATGAAGGTGTGTCAAGCATATAGTACCTGACTTATTACTCACTCTCCTTACTCCTGGTTACAATTTCAGGTGATAACTGATATCACAAATGAGAACGCAGTAGTCTGAGCAGCCGGCAGAGAAAAGTCACTGTATTTGTGGATCCACATAATGTGTCATGAGGATCTCTTACCTGTGACAGGTAATCAAGATTATCTTGCTTAAGGCTCAATTTGGCCATCTATATATAGAGAACACACATATATCAGATCACTTTTCTTTCTCTGGCAGAGGAATTTGGTGCCATCAATTGGAGATAAGTGATGTGGTAATTTCAGGTTCTTATCACCTCCTAATGAGGCATTATACCACAATACCATTGGACTCAGCCTCTACCCAGAAGACTGTAAGTACAGAAGTGAGGTGAGAGAAAGCCAGTGGGTGAGGGTGTGTATTATGTTACAATTCACTGTTATCATCAAAATAACTTCCAGGACCTTCAATGTTCTGGAGATGATATCTAGAGCAGATATTGGAGGGCAGCACAGTTCTCCACTGAAAATACCTTTGGTTCTTACCAAGTGAGCATGTGCACAATACGGAACCATGTGTCCCACTATGATTGAACTTGGAAATCACGACAAGATGTGTGGTTCTAGTGCCTCAGCCTCCGTCTTCCTTTGCTGGGATAAGGATGAAAGTGGGGATGTCTAATGCACATATTTCAATTTAAACATTCTTCTACTTTTTGGAAAGTCACATTTCATACACTAAAAGGTATGAGAAATTATCAACTAAGGCTAAAAAATATATTTTTTACATGAGATTGCCTAATTTTTAAAACTTCTGTGTCAACTCCTATGAAGTCAAACTAACTAGTATCAAACTTAACTTCCTGATGTAAGCAATTATAAAACTGGACGAGGTATAGGAGGTAACAGTTTCCAGGCACTTGTCAGCTGGAACTGTGGGTGTTTGATCTTTGAGACAAGGCAGATACACAGGAGGTAAGCACCATGTATTTGCTTAGCTCTGTGTTGGTTTTCTTGCATTCTTCAAGGGGCACTTTCGAACTCTGAAGTGGGCAGGTGAAGCTGAAGGACAGCGCTGTGCCTTTGTGAGGTTGAGGAGGCAGAAACTGGAGTTCGAGATTCTTAAGGTGACTTGAATTTGTGGAGCAAGGTGCCAGTGAAAAGGGGCTGGATGGAATGAGGGGCAGGAGACTGTACGGAGATCTCCTGAGGATCCTGGGTTTACAGAGACAAAAGCACATGCTCAGGATGAGACTCTTCAAGGCCCAGCAAAGAATGGCGGCTCCAGGATTGAGAGCTGAACAGACACGGCTGTGGCTGTGCAGGGCTAGGATATGATAAACTTCCAGGCAAGTCAGAAAGCAGAGGCCTCACTAAGCAAAGATGGCATTCAATGGAGACCCCAGAAAGGCCACAGGTTCAGGTTAATGACCACACCCTAAGTGAGCATGTCCTCATCCCCAGACTAAAGACAGAACCAAAACAGTCAAGACAAGACCTACACACACACACACACACACACACACACACACACACCACACAGCATGACAAGAGCAAGAGGATTTATTAGTTATTAATCTAAATGCCACAACAAAACACACACCCGTATTAGCAGATAATGTAACACACTCTACAATGTATCGTATAAATGTCTAACATATCACAAAACATGGATGCAAGCAGCACAATGTAACTCATGATCAATTATGCAGACGGTAGAAAAGATCACAAGGTGGCCTAGATGTTAAAATTAAGAGAAGTAATTTTTTCCTCTTTTTTTGACACAGGGTTTCACTCCTGTTGCCCAGACTGGAGTGCAGTAGCAGGATCACTGCTCGCTGCAACTTCCACTGCCCTGGCTCAAGCAATTCTCCTGCCTCAGCCTCACGAGTATACAGGCGTGCACCACCACACCCTGCCAATTTTTGTATTTTTAGTAGAGACGGGGTTTTGCCATGTTTCCCGGGCTGGTTTCCAACTCCTGGGCTCAAGTGATCCACCTGCCTCAGCCTCCCAAAGTGCTGGGATTACAGACATGATCAACCATGCTCAGCCAGCAGACGAGAACTTTAAAACAGCTACTATAAACATGTTCTAGGCAAAACACATCTCAATGAAAAAAAAAGAACATTATGAATAAACAATAAATATCAGCAGAATAAATATAAATGATTTTTAAGACCCAATAAAAATGTAAGAACTGAAAGGAACCATATTTGAGGGAAAATGTTACTGGATATAATTCATGATAGGCTGAATACTGATACATATAAACAAATAGGTATTTGCATGTATTATGTATGATTAGAAAATGTCTTGAGGCTTACACAAGCTGGTAATAGTGTTGGCTCCTGGGAAGGGATTTGGATGGCTGGGGAGCAGAGATATAAGAAATAGATTTTGTTTTTCTATATGTATTATTATTTCAAGTAATGAATTTAGGGGACAAACTCTGGGTCAAGTACAATTAATGTACTAGTTAAATGTAGACTACAGATCTCCAATTACTAATAGAGTTTTATCTCAAATTTTATAAAACACAGATTCTGAAGTGCAAATGTACTTACCCAGGCTCACACAACAAAGATGACTTACAAGGATATGCCATAAGTTTTCCTAATCCCATATAAAAGAATGGCCCCTTCCTCTGAAAAATTACTGAAGGAAGAAAATCAATGAAGAACGCATTAAATAGGCAATCTCTAAATGGACTGGTTGAGTGAAGGAGGGAATGAGAATAAATATGTTTACTTACCCCATCGTCTCTGTCCTGCTTAGACCACCAGAACTGCCTCGGACCTCAGTACCAGGGATGTATATTAAAGCAAACAAACTCATCATTCTTTGAATTCTACTTACTTCATTTTTCAGTATTTTCATGATTTGGATCAATCCCAACATCCAGTGGGCCCTGAAATTTCTCCTCCAACACTACCTAATTTTCTAATCAAAGCTGGAATGAAGGATGCAGGCTCTCCAGAAGAGGATGATGCTTCACCTATGAATATGCAGTAAAGGGCTTTCGTTGGGGGTCTTATGTCCCTGTCATGACATAAAATTATGCCTATGGCCATGGAGAAGAAACAACTCCAGAATTTGTTTGTATTACTTGCTTGCTCATTGGGTTTAAATTATACGTTGATCTAAACATAGACTTCCTGCAGGTGATTACAATGCTCAGTGACTAAAACGTCTCTCAGTGAAGAGCGACTGTAATGGTCAATGAAGGAGAAAGGTGGACTGGGGTGCACCATGTGGTGCAAGATGGTTGAGACATTGATGTCAGTAGGGCAGACACCCCAAATCCTTTTCATGGATCTGGAGAGCATGTAAGATTCTTTTTAAGCTAAGCAAAGAAGCCCCAATAACATGAAGATACCCAGCAGGCAGCAGGCTGAGACCTGACATCATATCCCTAGCAGAGCTGGAAACGCACACCTCACAGGTGTTTTCTGCTCAGGCTCAATCAAGCCTGCATGGACTGTCACTCCAGCCACATTCATTTCAACAGCCTCAAGAGTCATCTGCTAGACAAACAGTTCTGATGGCACTGAAAGGCCGGAGCTGTGATTTTTAAAACATATCTTTGCTGCGATGTTCTTGCCGTGATGATGTGTCCTCAGAATGAGAATTCAAAGTAAACACCTTCACCACCAAAGAAGAGTGTAAAGAGAGAGGCCTGGTTCACTTTATGCTTTATTTCTAAAGTCCCAGGAATATTATTTACCTGGATCATGTTTTGGATATACTACCATTTGGACAAAGAGATCACAAGTACACTTGTTTAATTTCATAAAAGGTACTAAAAAGAAAGTTCATAAGCTCTGTCCTTATCGTGATCATAGAATCCTTGAAATCTAGAATTGCAAATATGTAGTTTGACTCTTCACTTTACAGATGAAAAAAGCAAGGCTGAGCAGGGGGAGGAATTAATCTGATCAAGACCGTGGAGCTAAATAACAGCAGAATAAAGATTAGAACCTGGTCTCCAGTCCAGGGATCTGCCCTCTCTTTGCCACAGTGGGTGCTTTGCTTATGATTTATGCACTTTCATAGATTAAGAATGACTGGGTAAAATAGACTTTTATAATCCAGGCATGGTGGCTCATGCCTGTAATGCCAGCACTTTGTGAGGCTGAGGCGGGCAGATCACTTGACCCCAGGAGTTTGAGACCAGCCTGGGCAACATGGCAAAACCGTGTCTCTACAAAAACATACAAAAATTACCCAGGCATGGTGACAGGTGTCTGTAGTCACAGCTACTCAGGAGACTGAGGTGGGAGGATAGCTTGGGCCTGGAAGGCAGAGGTTACAGTAAGCCAAGATTTTGCCACTGTACGCCAGCCTGAGCAACAGAGTGAGATCCTGTCCCCAAAAATAAAATAGGCTTTTACTTTTAATTCAGCATATTTTCCATTAATTAAATGACTGACCAATGTGCTTCCGTTAATGTAATAGCTATTTTCACTTTGCTTACCTATTAGAGTGAATTCTCTGCTTTTAGACATTTTGGCTGCAGGTAGGAAGTAATTTGCTCTTGATTCCATAAAGCAGACATTAGTAATAAAAGAGGTGGCAAAGGGCAAAAAGGGGTGATTCTGTTTTATATGAACAGGATAAAACCAGAGTAAGCTTGACTAATGGTCTTAATTAGAGATGGTGAATGGAGAAAATATTGTATTTTTCAAAGTAGAATTGCCATTTGTGGGCAAAGGAAACAATGGGTGAAAGGTCAGGGGAAGGCCAGTCCAACTCTGAAACTCAATAGCCCTGCGCCTACCTCATGATCCTATTGACGCACATTTTGAGTTCAATTCATTTGTGATTCAGAACTTAGGATTCGATCCTAGAGTAATTTTCTCTAGCAAGCTGAAAGTTGGCAAGTCTCTTCCTCAAAGCATCTTTGCAGACCCTACAAAAATGGCAGACAAATGAAATCGTCCTCCAAACATGTGTTTTATCTACCTACCTATTTTCCCATTTACAGTGTTGGATTACAAATCCATAAAAAGAAGAATTCAGATATATGTGGATACTTTACATTTTCTATCTTTACCATCAGATTGCTAAATCACCTCATAGATGTGCATCCATCTTATTAAGATACTTGATATATATCTTATCATTGCTCACAGATTTCATTACAATTTATAGTTACGTCATTTGTTGTTACTACTGCTGTGCTTTCACCTGCCGCCAAGTCCTCCCACCTACATCTGCAAATCCAAATCTCTCCTGTTCTTAAAGATCTAGTTCAAATTCAACTCCCTTCACAAAATAGCCTCTGATCCTGTCATCTGAAGATTATCTCTTTCTCTTCTGACTCCCATCATAGCTATTTATCTGTGGCTGTCTTAACATAACGATCACTTTGTATTACATATCATGTGTATTTGCAACGATGACCTTACTACATAGAAGTTATTTGAGATCCCGGCCTCTGTCTTATTTCTCACTGAAATAGGATACTTGCACAGTAGCTGGCATCTGACACCTAGTAGCTCCTCCACAGCTGTTTGTAAATGAGTTCATGAATGGAGGAGTCTAGCCTGTTCCATGTCGGGAGTAGTTTGACGAAATAGCCTTTGTAATATCTTATGAAGCCTATTACAGATAGCTTCCAGCACTAGACTTTCTACGAATCAACATAGCTAACAAAATTCAGAACTTAACCCAACCGTGAACATTTTCTTTTTTCTTTCGTGAAGTATTTTTTGAATTGAAAGTTAGAAGTTACAGCTAATAGGCTGGGCGTGGTGGTTCACACCTGTAATGCCAGCACTTTGGGAGGCTGAGGCTGGTGGATCATGGGGTCAGGAGTTCAAGACCAGCCTGGCCAACATGGTGAAACCCCATCTCTACTAAAACTACAAAAATTAGCCAGACATGGTGGCAGGTGCCTGTAATCCCAGCTATTCAGGAGGCTGAGGCAGCGAATTGCTTGAACTCAGGTGCAGAGGTTGCAATGAGCCAAGATCGCACCACTGCATTCCAGCCTGGGTGACAGAGTGAGGCTCTGTCTAAAAAAAAAAAAAAAGAAAAAAAAAGTTACAGCTAATAATAAATAGATCAGTAGTCTAAAAAAGCCATTTAATTTTTCAGAAAATATTCACTCATTGATGAAAGACAGAGAAAAAAACATTAAAAAAGTATAAACTGAAGCATACAATCTCAAGAACCCTACAATATGAGAGAATAAACACAGGTATGATTCAACCTCCTCTTCACATTCTATGTTAGTTTACAAAAGATGGTGATTTTATGTTGAGTGTAAGAGATACTATTTTTTTTTTCTTGAACTAAGAATCAATTGTGTAGAAATTCAGATATATGTTAACTTGATAAATGTCATTAACATGTATGAACCAAAGCAAACAAATGGTATTCTGGGACGTGGAGAATATAAGGAAAATGCTAATACTTCTTTTCTGATGTTAATACTTTGAGAATTACATGTGAATCATTTAAGAGTAAACCCATTGTTTTGATACATTCTAAAATGTCAGGGTTCCTGTTAGGTTCATGACTACATGGTGCCACCAACTTGCATAAAGCCTTAGACAATGCTGTTTGATAAATACGTAGTGACATGTACATGATTTATTCTTATCTATGTGGTTCTGCACATATTAAGATTACTAGAAAGAAGGCTATTTACTTCCTTTTTATAGACTCATTCTATTTAGTTATTTTTCGGAGATATTGAATGAATAAACAATTTCTTCAGATCATCAACTACAAAAACCATCAGTTCATTTTCTCTTAAACGTGTGTATGTCTGTGTATGTGTGTGTGTGTGTGTGTGCGTACTGCTACTTTATTTGAAAGGAAAACAATTTTGATTCATTTCCTGTTTTGATTTTCATGCTCTTCTGCAAAAAATAAAATAAAGAACTGGGTTGGCAGTTTCAAGAACAACTGAAAAATCTATTGTTTTGTATGAGTCATGTCTCCCCTTGACCTTAAATTCTTTTACCTGCCTAAACTTCAGTTTTAAAGTCTGAGGTTCAATTGTTGATAAGTAGTTAGTTTTTGATTTTAGTTGCCCCTGAAATGTACCAACACACTTAAACATAGTCTGCTCTTTTCAGATATTTTGCAGCTTGGCATTTTTGATTCTTTTCTCCTTAGTAGAAGTCTGTATTACTACAGATGAAGCTGAAAGGAAGCTTGGAATTTTTCTAATCTGAATTTCATCATTTTATAAAACCTCAATACTGTTTCTGTTCTCTTAACTTGAAGCCAAGTAGCAGAGGGGTCACAGCAGCTCATCAATTTAGCTTGTATTCAACATGAATAGAATCTCACCATTTTCCCTAATAGAATCAGCATGCACATTTCTAGCATTCAATTTTGAAAAGCTGTATTTAAAATGACTGTGTGGGAGGGCAGAACAATATGTGAAGGAGATATGATGCTAGAGTCTACGAGTTTTAGTTTCTGACATATATAGTCTTTTTTTGAGCAAAGGCAAAATTTATATAGTATATCTTACAGTTTATCATAAACAGGTCAGTAAAACCATAAGCATATTTTTGCCTGTATTCTCAACTTCCATATAAATTTTTAATGTAAAACAGCTATAAATGATCCAGTCAAGGTAGAAAGAGAAGGTTCACGTGAAGTTGACAAAATAGCATTTGCTATTTAATTACACAATAAACACTAAAATAATTATGTAATTCATGTAGTCGTTTAGCTAACACTTAAATTCTGTCCATGCTCTAATTGGTTAATGATGAAGAGATTAACAAACAGTTTTTGCAAAGAGTCTGCCATACTATGAGGTATAAGATTAAGTGATAATGCTTCCTTCTTGAATAAGAATCAGGACCAGGGAGAGCTTCCTGGAAGAGGCTGCGTTTGATTGACCCTTGAAGCACGTGTAGGAACTTGGAAGAAAATGAAGAGAGGGAAAGTAAGAGAGAGAGAGAAATAAATAGAATAGATGGAAAGAAAAAAGAAAACTCAGAAAAGAAAGTGAAGGAAGGTGAAGAAAGGAAAGAAAAAGGAAGGGAAGGGAGGGAGAAGAAAGAATAGTAAATTTTCCTCGACATGGAGGGGTCAGCTGTGGTTACAACATCACGGAAATAAATAGTAGCAGACCTGTGTATTAGGAAACGAGAACGGAAAGACAAGTGAGATTTAGAAAGTGGAGACATTCCTATTCTAGTCCCAGGAGTTTCAGAGACATTCCAGTGAAACAGAGAGTCAGGAAAGTTTCCTAAGGAGAAGAGTGGCTTCATGTATTTATTCATGTAATGTATTATTTTATTAATTCAAAAATCAATTTGTAATAGTCTAATAACTTCATAAACATGTGATTCCAGGAATGAAATCTAGAATTAAAAGAGGTACTAGTGAGACAGCCTGAATTAAAAGATGGTGCAATGGCAGGAATTCTAAGCCTAGGACCTCCATACTCTTTGCTCCATAAAACCCAGCACATTTCAAATAGTGTTATTCTGTCCTTTTTACGGGTTAATGGAGATGACAGATTGAAACTATGCACGTGTTTTTGTGTTTCCATTTTCAGGTTGCTTTCCTGAGGTGGCACTTAACCTCCAATTAGACAATGCCGCCACTAGGTGGCGCGGTGGTGACTTGGTTCTAAGAGGCTACAGTTGGGACCAAGAAAAGGAGGGTTATGGGTCCCATGATTCTTAGATCTATTTCATTTATTTCTTTCAAAAACTGCAGCGGGCAGTTGAGAAATAAGCTTCATAATAAGTTTTTAGGAACAACTAACTGTGTCATGTGATACCTGGATGACAATACATTTTCTGAGAGATACAATAAGACAAATGAAAACTCAGGGCTTTGATGCCAGACCCTGAGTTTCAGTTTTGCCTGTGCCATCTATTAGTTGAATGAAAAGCAGCAAGCTCCTTCATTTCTATGAGGGTTGGACTCATTTGAAACTTGAATCATCATACGTATTTGACAAGTTTGTTACAAGACAAAGCCATGTGGTGCAACGTGCTTTGAAAAGAACATGAGTAACCACCTAGATACGATCCACAAATATGCCTGATCTAATCCCAAGAGGTTTTTCAAGTTCACAACATTTCACATAGAAATGTAATCTCTAATTTCTTATGAAAAGTCTGGAGTTCAGGCAACACTTCATCTTTACTTCTCTAAGAATTAGCTGGAGTTACCTTACCCAGGCTCCCCTCCCTGCACATGAGTGTGCTAACACAGATTTAGGAGAAACTTGCCTGGGACTCTGGCACATCAATGTCAAAGAACTACTTGACTGTTTTCATGCCAGCCAGCAGCTTGCAGGCCTCCTGAGCCTCAATTTCATGGTATCTCCAGTCCTGTTTAAGCCATCTAAAAGGGGCTTTTTTGATTTCCTTTGATTTTGTTCTCCTTTCTTCCTTTACTTCCCACACATGGAGGAATCCAGTGGAGAAAGAAAATATTAATTAGGGCCGGGCGCGGTGGCTCAAGCCTGTAATCCCAGCACTTTGGGAGGCCAAGACGGGCGGATCACGAGGTCAGGAGATCGAGACCATCCTGGCTAATACGGTGAAACCCCGTCTCTACTAAAAAATACAAAAAAAAAAAAAAAAAAAACTAGCCGGGGGGGGGGGGGGGCCCCTGTAGTCCCAGCTACTGGGGAGGCTGAGACAGGAGAATGGCGTGAACCCGGGAGGCGGAGCTTGCAGTGAGCTGAGAGCTGGCCACTGCACTCCAGCCTGGGCGACAGAGCAAGACTCCATCTCAAAAAAAAAAAAAAAAAAAAAATATTAATTAGATAATCTCTAATGGAGTCATACCCTTTCCTGTGACATAGGCATACTTTTCAGTTCCAAAATGACAGAGAAATTTGACTTCTCCAAACAGAAATTAGCTGGCGACTGAATGTATTTATCTGTTAGATTAAAAAATGTAAAGGTGACCCACCTCTCTCCTCCTTTTGCCCTCTGTTATAAACTAAATTGTGTCTTCTCCCACCCCAAAATTGTTATGTTGAAGCCCTATCCTCCCAATACTTCAGAGTGTGACTGTACTTGGAAATAGAACCTTTAGATTAAGTGAAATGAGCTGTTAGAGTGGGCTCCTACCAAGCTGACTAGTATCTTTATCAGAAAGGCAAATTTGGATACACACAATAACACCAAGTGTGGCGTGCACAGACAATAGACATGTGAAGAAGCAGCAAGATAGTTGCTATCTGGAAGCCACGGAGAGACGTCTGAGGGGAAACCAACCCTGCACTTTGATCTTGAACTTCCAAGGTCTCCGTAACCAGGAGAAAATTAGTTTCTGTTGTTTAAACCATTCCGCCTGTGGTACTCTGCTATGGCAGCCCTAGCAAACTAATATACCCAGCAAAGAGGATTCTGGCTTGGCTACCCAGTCCCTCCCATTCCTCTTTCCTTTGAGCAGGATGTTTTAAGGACTTTTGTGTTTGACACTCAGGAGCAAGGGAGGATGGTGGGGGGAAGACTATGTGAAACATAGAAGGTCAAGGAGGAATTTTCCATTTTTTAATGGATCAGGACAGATTGAAAAAAGCATGGAAACACTTAAGTTATGGTACATAGTTTATGAGAGCTAAGGAAAATAATTTTTTTAAAGTCATAAGAAATATAAAACATTTATTTTGAAATTATGTTGCATAGACTTTGCATTTTTATATAACTTCTCTAGGATCAAACACAGTGGTCAAAGCTTTATAGTTATTATACAGTAATACATCTTCCCATAACAACCATACAAACAAAAACAACTTTTATAAATTGCAACTAGTGTGAAGTTTTGTTTCAAAATTCCTTACGTGTCAAAACTATTTTAAAGGGCAAGTGATTAATTCATTGAAAATATTTTAAAGCATCCACATTTTAGAAGAAAATTTAATGAGTTCTTTAACAGAGCTACAATCTTCTTTTTACATAAACCAACTATACATTGATAATTAAAATCTGACAATCTCTAACCCCAATACTCTTTTTGAGATATTCTTTATAAATCTCAATAGGTCAATATCTCCCCATGAAAAGAATCAGAATACAAATGGTGTGATAATGTTAACGAAATGGTCTTTCAAATTACAAAGTATCATGTATGTGCAACAGATTACTATTTATGAGCCTTATCTGAAGAATGATGACTTCTTCACAAGAATATTCATTCTTTCTGTCAATTTCTTTAGGTTATCGTAAGAGTGAGCCGAAAAGAAAGCAATACTACATCTTGTATAATTAGACAAGATATTGTAGTGACACCTCTGTAATTTTTCCTGAAGGTACATCTATCCCATCAGTACTTTTAATTGGTGACTACCATGACATAATATGGACAAGTATTTTCATATGGAAAATAACGAAGTTCTACAAAACTATGAGGACAATAGAAAGATCAGTTGATGGCTAGGGATCCCAGGGGGAAGTCAGGATGAATCCATGAAAAATAGAGGATTTTTAGGGCAGTGAAATTATTCTGTGGGATACTATAATGGCCGATACATGTCATTATACATTTGTCCACACTCACAGAATGTAAAACACCAGGAGTGAACCCTAATGTAAACTATTGACTTTGGTTGATAATGATACGTCAATGCAGGGTCATACATTGTAACTAATGTGCCACTAATGCGGAAGATGCTGAGAATGTGAAGGCAATGCATGTGGTGTTTCAGGGAGTATATGGAGTATCTTCGTAACTTTTTCTCAGTTTTTTCTGTGAGCCTAAAACAACTCTAAAAATGGTCCTTAAAAAACTAATAACAAAGCCCTAAACAAATAGCAGGCATACAGAGAGATACACAGAGTAGGGGAAAGGTTTCCCAGAAAATAAGAGAATTACACTGAATAATTTTTAGGTTCATTATATGTTTGTCACATGGGCATGGGATAACATCGTGTGCCTTTAAATACACTGAGCATATAACAGTGGTAAGATCTGGTGCTCTGGCATAAACCTTCAGGACAAACTCTAGATAAATCATTCTTCAATCTCATTAGATCCAAAAACTTTGACATGCTAAATGAAGATCTGTCATAATTAGAGCTGGAAGTCTTGCTCTCCTTTCACTTAATGGAGAAAGAATACAATTATTACTAGCTTCATACTTTTCTGACAAGTGGAACAAAATGGAACTACTTAGCTATTGATTACGGACTTTTTGGTAGAAAGGGAAATTGTCTTTCTCTCATTGTCTCTTGCGCTTACAAAATTTATAAGTATTTTATTTTATTCAAATTATTATATATTTACACATACTTTTATAGAAGAAAATTTGTATTTTATTCAAATATGCATATGTATATGTGATAAATATATATATCATATTATACATGATAAATTCTATATACTTATATATGATAATATATAATTAATATTGAATAAACGCATAATATAAATATTCAATAATTATATTAATATGATAAATATATAATATATATAAATTATATATATACACACACACAGCAGGGCAGGAAACAAGACAGATTTTCTCACTTGAAAGAGGTTTTTAACATAACTAGTAGTAACTTTTTTCTTCTCTCCACACTTTTGTTATGCATTTTGCCCTGTGGAATCATAGAATCACAGTATTTTCAAACTTAAAGGGGAAAACATTTGATTTTGCAAAGAAATAGGTCCTGAGAGGGAAAATAAAAAATAAGTGTCTTTAATTTTATATTGTTGTATTAAGTGCAGGTTCAACAGGTATTTATGAATACCTGCAGTTATTTTTTATTCACATAATGCATCAGTGCATACATAGTATATTGTTGTGTAAATAGAGCATTGAGATGTTTGTTATTTTAACTAAGAAGAATTTTGCATCATGAACTGTCAATAAAAATGAAATTAATGACAATAAATAATCATTTAAGTTGCGTTTCAGTGGTCTGGGTTCTCAAGCTCACTTCTTTCAGAGACCAAAAAAAGTTTTATAAATGCCATGTGTATTCTTAAATATTCTAAATATTTTAATGATTCCTATGATATGGTTTGACTTACTTCCTGGTCTCGCTTGCCTTGCTCTAGATACGTTCTGGATTGTGAATGTTCCTGTTAAAATATGACTCTAATAAAGGAATGCCTACTTTAGACATAATCTGATCTGAGGTGACAAGCGAACAACTTCAACTCTTATGCCTTGGATATGATACTGCCACGATCACTCCATCACTGTCTTAGACTCCGACACTGGACTGCACAGAAGGGTGCTCATTTTCTTCCACAGGTAATAAAAGACCCATTCCCCAGCAGTGATCCAAGTTTCTTTTCCTTTTAAGTAGGTTCTCATAATCAGCTTCCTTTATCAGCAGCCCTAACATTATAATGATCTTATTTGACATTCTCTTACCAAGCACATCTCTTCTCTTGAAGATTCATGGTAAGACTTACCCGGGTTAAAATCGAGTATCATTTCCAGAATACACTCCATAGTCTCACCCTATGTCACCTTCCATTGTCAACACAGCTGGTCAATAACATGACTCTCCCGATCTCGGAATGACTCCCCAATCCTTACTGAAACATTTTTAAATACTAGAAAGTGGCCCCTGTCCTCTTTCCTTTTAAAGATATTTTATTCCGAATGTATTACAATTTGTATACAGTGTGACTCTCAGGAATACTTCTGGCCTGTCCTACAAAGCAATTACAGTCGGCTCATCTTCGTGTACTTGAGTTTGACTCTGAATAAATAGCGTTCTCAACTACTTTTTCTACCAAATATACATACAGGGCCAGCAGGGATGTGTAGTATGTAGAAAAAATAAGAGCAGCATTTTTCTAGCTAAAACAACATCACGTCTCCAACTCATACAGCCCTGTATTTCTGATCCTAACATAATGTTCAAAAATAAATTGGAGAGGTTTTAAACGTAGGCACATATTTTATAAAATGCATAGCTTTCTATTACTTCAAGCAGCTGATTTATATAAAGCAGAAATCCATTCAAATAGGTCAGAAATGTGTAAAATGTATGACAAGAGATTTAGCTCAATATGCTTATCTGGTGGTCTGCCCAAATTGTTAAAGCTTGTGCTTCAAAGTGTGCTCAGCCTCTCTGGCACACTGACCCAGAGATTAATATTTTCTCATCCAGTGCAAGGATAATGTATGCCTCGGGGGACCAGGTGGTAACTAAAATCATTGAATCAGGCTGAGTGAGAGCTATGAAACTCTGGAGATTCTTCTTTCTCCACTTACAAAATGAAAGTGTGGCTTAGAGTCTAATGGACGCTGACAATGCCACAGAGCTATACATTCATATTACTCTGGATGAAATTTTCATTCACAGTGCTGAACATCTGGGTATTTCCACATGGACTTATTTTCATACATTTAGATGTCTGACAACCTAAAAATAAAATAGTGTATACCTGGTGGAATTGTTCTTTCTATCCATGACTATCATATGGATGGATACAGAGTGTGTCAAGTTTTTCCTGATGGGATACTCCAAGAAATGTATCTTTATTAACAGGCTAAAAACCAATATTGCCGGGTGCGGTGGCTCAAGCCTGTAATCCCAGCACTTTGGGAGGCCGAGGCGGGCGAATCACGAGGTCAGGAGATCGAGACCATCCTGGCTAACATGGTGAAACCCCGTCTCTACTAAAAAATACAAAAAACTAGCCGGGTGAGGTGGTGGGCGCCTGTAGTCCCAGCTACCTAGAAGGCTGAGGCAGGAGAATGGCGTAAACCCGGGAGGTGGAGCTTGCAGTGAGCTGAGATCCGGCCACTGCACTCCAGCCTGGGCGACAGAGCCAGACTCCGTCTCAAAAAACAAACAAACAAACAAAAACAAAAAACAAAAAAAACCAATATTATCTTCGAAACAGTGTCGAGTCTCTGTTCACTTTACCTAACTATAATGAGACTTTTTAAATGTATGCTTTTTTAGTAAGGGACTTGATCATTTTTATGACATATTTGTCAGATTTCTCACCAATAAAAAATTCAAATACAGTGCAACCAATACTAAATGTTAAGGTTTAATTAATTCATAGAGCAAGGATTTACAAGATACCTGCTTTGGGTCAGATATCATGCAAAAGATTGCGGTAAAAGAAGGATGCTGACTGACTTTGTCCTCATGTGGTTTACAGTTTAATGGAGAAAAGCACCTACACCAAGCGTTCTGTCTCCCATTGTGATCTTGGAGCCAGAACTAGGAGGCAGACTGGCAGTCCCATACACAGCCGGGGGGCCCGCCATTGTGTACCTCTTTCAACAAAGGCATCGTGAACCCTCATGTTGAAGCGGGAACTACACAAATTATTTTTTATATGCAATTTATCATTGGCCTTTTGTGTTATTTTTCATAAGGATTTTATTTCAACTGAAGTAGTTACCATTTAAACAATCAAAGAGAAAAGTCAGAGTCCATAATTTTTGTTACAAATGTTTATAATGACAGATACAATTATATGTCTTTATCACGTACAACACGATGTTTTGAAGTACAGTCATACACCTCACATTTAGGCCAAGAACAGACCACATGTGCAAGTGGTGGTCCCGCAAGATTGTAACACTGCAGTTTTTACTGGACTTTTTCTATGTTTAGATACACAAACACTTACCATTATGTGACAATTGCGTACATTATTCAATAAATGGACAGGTTTGCAGCCTAGCAGCAATAGGCTGTACCACATAGGGTAAGTGTGTAGTAAGCTATATGATCCAGGTTTCTGTAAGTATACTCTACGATATTCACACAACAATGAACTTGCAGTAATGACACACTTTTCTCTGAATTGGTATCCCATTGCTAAGCAATGTACTAATAGTATACCTACCACCAAGCAACCATTTCACATGTGTGTGTATATGTATGTATGTGTATATATGTATGTGTGTGTATACATATATATAATCTATATATGTATACACATGAACACACATTGTTAAATGGTTAAACATACCTAAGTAACAAATGTATTACCTCACTTAGTTACCATTTTTGTGGTAAGAACACTTAACATCCACTTTTCATTTTTCAAGAGTACAATATGTCTTCATTAACTACAGTCACCATGCTATACAAGAGATCTCTTGAACTTACTCCTCCCATCTAACTGTATTACCTATACTTTAAGGAACACCTCTTCATTCCCCCTTCCCCCGACCACCCCAGCCTTTGGCAACCACTGTTCTATTCTCTAATTCTATGAGGTTAGAGTTTATAGATTCTACATGAGTGAGATCATGTGGTATTTGTTTTTCTGTGTCTAGCTTATTTCACATAATATAATATCCTCCAGTTTCATCCATGATTTCAAAGAGATCTGCACTCCCATGTTTATTGCAGCACTATTCACAATACTCAAGATAATGGAATCAACCTAAGAGTTTCTCAATGGACGGATGAAAAAAGAGTCCATTGATTTTAAAAGACACAAAAGAATGTTCCAAATATTACCTTAAAAATTGAGATTTAAAAAAATAATCTGGGTAAATAGCACATGTTTTAATTCCTCAGGCAAAGTTTTTAAATGGGAGTGTTAGAACACAACAAAATGTAACACTCCGAAATGTAAAAGATCATTATAAACAATAGGGAAGTGAAATGCCACTTTTCCTTTTTTAGCCAATACTTAGAGCTTATTAGATAAGAATATTTGATAAGACACTAGAGCTTTTTAATTGCTTGCAAGACAAAAAAAAAAAGTCTCATCCATGCCATAAAGCTGTTTAGCAACATGTTTGGCTGCTAAGAATGTGAAATGTAGATAAAATTAATAACTAAAATATTCTAGGGTGTACATTTCTAACTTTCTTTCAAAAATAACACTCTAAATGTGAACCATCAAGGTAGACTTGACAGCATTTTTAGCATTCTTTCCACCCTTTAAATCTATTTAGTTTTTGTGTGTGACAATTTGACAGTCTTGAGCATACAAACAAAGATACAGGGTAAAATTATAGATTCCGTTTTCAGAGACCATATTTGCAAAGACAAGTATTTTTTTTTAGCAAGAAATCAACTAGGCAGTAGTTAGAGAAAATAACTTAATATGACAGTGGACAGAAAACCAGTATCTACTTAATAGACCCTTAGGAACGAGATCAGTTATAAGATGCTTGGGGTTTCTGTTTTTGTTAGATAAGATGTGCAGTTACCAGAAATCTAGGGAAAGGTAACAGCCCCCTCAAAGATTTCCCTTAGAATTAATGATCTAAAAATAATAATGGATTACTGTTCCTGTTGATTGCTTAGATTTGGCCCATGACAATCTCTGCTTTGACAGTACATGTGCAATTTTCTATAAGTCTTTCTGGAACATCCTAGTATAAAAAAATGTATTTTATAGTGATTTTTGTTTTAAATTCTATATTCTTCTCAGTGCCTACATAAAACTCTATAGACAATTACTATGAACTTCAAGATCAGGCAACCAGTTTTAAACACTAGCCATGTGTCCTTCTGTACTAATTTTTAAAGATGTTTAATATTCAGTGTGAGGTTTATATATTGGGGATAAAATGAAGTCTGCATTATATGAAATTTAATTTTGAAGGTAACGACATTTGAACGGCAGTGTTACATTATCTTATTTTCTTTCTTGTCTAGCTTTTATACAAGGATCTGGAGTAACTACCATAAAGATCATAAGGACTTTATAAGTCTCTGTATTTGAAACAGTGAAGGGAAATGTGTTGCTTTCACATTTCCATCCTGTCCAAGGGGCCTCTACAGTGCTTGAACTCACCAACGAGGTAACCGATGAAGGGAGAATAGTGATGGCCTTTACAAAGCCTTCCGAGTGGCAGGATGTGGTGGCTCACACCTGTAATCCCAGCATTTGGGAGGCCGAGGCAGGCGGATCACCTGAGGTCGGGAGTTCGAGACCAGCCTGACCAACATGGAGAAACTCCGTCTCTACTAAAAAAAATACAAAGTTAGCCGGGCGTGGTGGTGGGCACCTGTAATCCCAGCTACTTGGGAGGCTGAGGCAGGAGAATCACTTGAACCCAGGAGATGGAGGCTGCGGTGAGCTGAGTCCGTGCCATTGCACTCCAGCCTGGGAAACAAAAGTGAAACTCCGTCTCAAAAAAAAACAAAAAAAAGTCCTCCGGGGGTCCTGAGTGCCAACCTACAAAGCCAATTTTTTTTTTAGCTTTCTCTCTCACAATATCAGCAAATTTGCTGTCAACAAACTTTAACTGTATAGTTTTGTACAAATTTTGAATAAAAGAAAAACCCTAAAGAATCCAGAACAATGCATCCATTCTAAAGGCAGAGCACTGAGCATTTTGTATTCTGATAAAAAGACATGATAAGCAAATGAATCACATAAATAGGATTAGGAGAAAATGTTTGACTTTTTTATGACCAAAATGTTTTCAGGCACTTGAAAATTAGAAGCAAATGTTCACTGATGGCGATTAGGGAATTAATGGCCTTTAAAACTGACAATATTTGTTTCATTGCTTTAGTTAATATCTATTTTCTAACCTTTAACCTGAGTAAAAAAGAATCTGTACATTAGATTGAGGATACAAACCACTGAGCAAAAGAAAAATAAAATAAAATAAAATCAGTAATAATGCTCACTAAATTTGTAAATGTTGAAATGTTGCTTTACCTTTCATGACCTCACTTATATCATCCATGAAAAAAGGGTGAGAGAAGGAAGGCGGCAAGATATTTCTATATCTGTTCTCTAGGTATAAGAGGCTATGAGTCTAAAATAGAGTGCTGAGGATATTAGAAAGATTCAATGAAAATTAAGATTTGGGGAATATAAAAAAGGTTGCAAATCTGATGTTCTCCAAATTCCTGAAATTTGTAATTACCAATATCATGACCCAACTGGTTAGAAATATGTAAACAACTAAGGAATGTTTTGAAAAGTCCTAATTATTATAATGAAGAGGTAAATAAGGTCAACATGCTAGTGTCCACCATCAAAAGGAAATTTCATGTTGTTTACTCAGCTTCTCTGGACATTTCCAGAGACACAACTTTTAGTGGCTTTTAAGGTAGTTTCTTCATTACTGGGCAATAGTTCATTAACAGACTATCTCAAACTTATATAATCTTTTCATTCTGGGAAATTTTACACATGTGTTGCTTAGGTTAATCAGAATAAACAAAGACTAATCAGTATTATCTTTAGTAGTAAGCTAATTTAGCTCTTCTCAGCACCGTTTCAAGGAAGATATGTGCAAGATGTGTGAACAAATCGGAAAGAGCCGAAGTTAGTAACAATACTAATGTAGCAACTGCTGACATGTTACTTCATCTCTCTTGGCCTCACTTATTCATAAAATGGGGCAAGGGGAGAAAGGGATGAGATCATCTCAGTTCTGTTCCATGTCTAGGAGCCTATGAGCCTAAAACAGAATGCTAATAAAATTGAAAAGGAAAACTGAGTAGTAAGTGTACTGAGTTGTGCTCCTGTTCAATCTTTTTCTATTCAACCTCCCTAACATTTCACTCAAGGGTAGCATTTCATGTAAGACATACATCATAACAGTTCATACGTCCTCTGTATTGGAGATTTCTTACTTTCTTGAGAGGGAAGGAGGTGATTAGGACAAAGAAACAGCATTGTCTGCAAATACCAAGTAGCTTAATGAAGTCAGCTAACAAATGGAGGCCAAATGTGTATGTGGCCTTCTTTCACAAGCAGGCCAATGAATGTAGAAAGCTCACTTAACCCGCATTTGCTTTGAGAGCCAGTGCATGAAGTTCAGGAATAAAGGATAATTATTTGGCCATCTGAGAAAAGCTAAATCTTGTAAGTGGGTATTAAAAGATGCAATAAACAATATTCCTTGCCAATCTGAAAAGGCCAAAAATAAAAAGATAGTCTAGCTGCTTATGAGATTTAACTGCTCCCTCCTCCTCCCACTCTGAAAACAGTGAAGATGAAAGTGATTGTATCATACACTACTCTTATGCCAGGAAAGCTCAAGAATAAAACCATCACAGTTCAGATGGACTAAAGGGTATTTTCTAGGTTTATGACCAGAATGATTCATATATCAAAGGCCAATCATATACATGTACTTGCTCAGGGATATTTAAGTCAATTTCTTAGAGATGAAAGGTATGGCTCCCTGGCTCCAGGAAACAGCAGTGCTAAAGAGGTCAATCAAAACAGCAATAGATAACTCCCCAATGCAATCCCTCCCCCCTCCCCCCTCCCCATGATAGGCCCCAGTGTGTGATGTTCCCCTTCCCGAGTCCAAGTGATCTCATTGTTCAGTTCCCACCTATGAGTGAGAACATGCGGTGTTTGGTTTTCTGTTCTTGTGATAGTTTGCTAAGAATGATGGTTTCCAGCTGCATCCATGTCCCTACAAAGGACGCAAACTCATCCTTTTTTATGGCTGCATAGTATTCCATGGTGTATATGTGCCACATTTTCTTAATCCAGTCTGTCACAGATGGACATTTGGGTTGATTCCAAGTCTTTGCTATTGTGAATAGTGCTGCAATAAACATACGTGTGCATGTGTCTTTGTAGTAGAATAATTTATAATCCTTTGGGTATATACCCAGTAGTGGGATGGCTGGGTCATATGGTACATCTAGTTCTAGATCCTTGAGGAATTGCCATACTGTTTTCCATAATGGTTGAATTATACATGATATAAATGATGAATTGATGGGTGCTGACGAGTTGATGTGTGCAGCACACCAACATGGCACAAATATACATATGTAACAAACCTGCACGTTATGCACATGTACCCTAGAACTTAAAGTATAATAAAAAAAAAAAAAAAAAAAAAAAACAAAAAAAAAAAAAAACAAAAAAAAACAAAACAGCAATAGAAAGGCTGGGTACAGTGGCTCACAGGTGTAATCCTAGCACTTTGGGAAGCCGAGGTGGGTGGATTGCCTGAGCTCAGGAGTTTGTGACCAGCCTGGGCAACATGGTGAAACCCCATCTCTAATAAAATACAAAAAAAAAAAAAAAAAAAAAAAATTACCTGGGTGTGGCAGCATGCACCTCTAGTCCCAGCTACCCTGGAGGCTGAGTCAGGAGAATTGCTTGAACCAAGAGGCAGAGGAGGCTGAGTCAGGAGAATTGCTTGAACCAAGAGGCAGAGGTTGCAGTGAGCTGAGATGGCACCACTGCATTCCAGCCTGGCGACAGAGCAAGACTCTGTCTTAAAAAAAAAAAAAAAAAAAAAAAAAAAGGGCAATAGAAATTACTCATATTTGGGAACATGAAGATATTAAAATCATAATAAAAGGAGAATGCCAATCAAACAAGAATAAAAACACTTGCTATGTACTATTTTCCTTCTCCAGTTTAAACCAGAAAACACTAGATCCAAGAGATAACATGTAATACATTAATTAAGAAAGAAGCTTTGACATAGGAAGCCAAATAAACTCCCACATTGTTTCCCCCATATGTGTGCACTAATTATTGGAGCATCTTCACATGCCAGCGATTATCAAAGCCTCACAAGTGTAGACTGCAGTGTCAGTGAGTGCTTGGTGAGATAGACCTAACTCCATGAGTACCTTTTGCCACGTGATCCTGGACAAGACATCCTTGCTCTCTCTCATGGTCATTAAAATGGGAGAGGGATTGGGGGCAACAAGATTCTACCTCGACTCTTTACAGCACCACAGATTTAGTTGTCTCTAGCAAGGTATATGCTCCTTAAGTTTATGGATGTCACAAAGTGGTTCTGTATTTTATATTATTTGTCAGAACATTAGTAACGGGCTCCCATTAGACAGAAGAATCAGCCTTTTGTGTGAAAAAAAAATATGAGTGAATAGGTTACCTCAGTATTTTAAGAGATGGTAAAAGCATCCTGCTTTGACAGCCAGGTGAAAAAGCTAATAAAAGCACCGAAAGTTTTCATAAAGGGGTATGGCTTCAGATGTCTCCAGATAATCCCTCTGTTAATGGTGAAAGGTTATCTGTAGGGGCCACTGGTATACATCTCTTTACTAAGTTAGCTGGTTAACACTGGACCCTTAGGGAATGAGATGATGTATGAACAGGAATCAAGGTACTAAGCTGTATTTTATGTTCTAAATGTGTAATTTCCACTGCTTTCTTGATTGATCTCTTTAGCATTGTCCTGTTTTCTAAAGTCAAATTTTGACACATAATGGATGGACAATAGATTTCATTATATGCGTGGGGGAATGGAAATAGAACACAACAACTGAAATGGAATTATTCAAAAAGGGACAGGCAAGGGCAAAGCTTTATCAAGAAGGTGTTGAGTGGACACCTACTCTACAGGTCTTTAAAATTCATTTTTTATGCATTTAATTAACACTTGTCATTTTACAAAAGACAACGTCAATGTGTGTTATCTGACATTATGCTCACCGCATCTCCATGCAGTAAGCCCAGAGACTACAGTTTAGAGAGCTGATATAGCTCCAATCAGACCACAAATTTCGTAACCCGCAGAGCTTGAACAGGAACCCAATCTTATATTCATCCTTCTCTGTATACCACCACCATCAGCCCATAACTATGGAAACTCTATTAGTATAGGAACTCATTAAAATCATGTTTACACTTTTACTAACTTAAAATCATACTTATTTAACTAGATGTCTCATTAGCTTATTGAAGTCATTATTGCCTGTCAGTCAGAGAAAGCAAATGAATAAATATTCTTCACAACACAAGAACAAGCAGGACTGTAATTAATGACTTTGCTAATAACAGCCCCATGTTTGTGCACGTTGATTTTCAGATATGGAATATACACATAAACCTCTGGGGAACATGTTTTTCTATTTACCAAGAACAAATCTACTAATAGCTATTAACAATACATTCTTTAAAAGGCTTTATTCCTAATCATCTCTTACATATGGATGTTTCTTCAATGTGAATTACCTAATTGACTTTGAATAATTTATGCTGTCAACTTTTTCCATTTATCTCATTCAGATGACAAAAGTAAATACACCAAATATTATTTCTATACATAAATGTCTCAAGTGGAGGTGACATTTGAGATGGGATCTTGAAAAAAACAGAAAGTAAGATATCCAACAGAAAGTTCCAATGCAGAGGGAATGCAAGATGAAGGAAACAGCAAAAAAAAAAAACCAGACAGATTGAGGAAATGGCACAGCTCCCAAGACAAGAGGTTGGTCCGGTAACTCTAATGAAAGCATTAGAGGAAAGATCTAAATAGAGTTTTGATGTTAGGCTGTGGAAGGTCATGAGTACTTTGTCTACATGATAGCAAATATCCAAATATTTAAAGCCACTACCCAAGAATCTTGTCTCCATTTGTGTTTGGTCTTAGGCACGGGTTTACTCTGTGCCTGTACTAATTAATGTAGGCAAAACCACTATTTTTTATTGAAATAAGCACTTTCTGTTTTCATACAACACTGAACAAATGCTAATCTGGAAGGTTTTATTTTTGTTTTTGACAACAGTTTCTCTAATTGAAAAGGAAAATCAAGAAGATATTTAATTTTGTCTCATATCTGAATAGTAGCAGAAAGGCCATATTGTTGGAATGTAGTGACGGGAGCTCTATTACACTCTCCCTATGTGAATTTGGAGTATTAGGATCTCTGAACTGTGGGTCCTATCACCAAAAAGTTGAGGATACCAGTAATTACCACTTTACTTGCTTAGAGGAATACAAATTATAATGCATATGACAAGGCTTTGCAACTTAAAAAGTGCTATAACACAGTGAGCAGCTCTCTATGTGAAGCTGATAAAGACTGAAAAAAATAAGGTTAAGAACTTGTGATTATTTTATCTTTATTTTCTATATTTCTAGTGCTTGCTCCATCAATGAAGAAAAGTGGGAAATACAGCCTGCTAAACAGTGCTTGATGGTAAAAAATACAATGCTAAAGCATTTCATTGGCTGAACTACTTTTATTTTCAAAAAAATTCAGTTTACATATAATATTAGGGGGGAAAGATTAGTCAAAACATTGTTTAGCTATTTTTTAAAAACAATGTATTTAAAAGCATTAAATATTTGTGTGTGTGTGTTTGTGTGCATGTGTAAATGCACAATAGGTAAAAATAACATTCTTCCACAGGCCAGAGGACTGATAGAACTAATTTGGTATTTTCTTTCCTTATAAGTTGTAGCTTTCATATGCATTTGTCTTATAGCCTGTTTTTTACCTTGAACTAGCTTAATGATCCTTCTAAACAAGATATTCTCCAATTAAAAGTAATTAGAATTATGTGAAACTGACTAGGGAGGTAAAACTTTGTTTTCATTCATTTGCACATACCCTTATTGAAAAGTATAAATGAAGTTAAGATTTGGAAGGCCATGCTAACCTCTTCTGTAAATATCACATATCTATATGTCTAAGGATTTGGATACATGTCGCAATAGAAGTAGCTTAGGTGTTTCTAATAAATGAGTCAGCTTACATTCTTTTCTTTTCTTTTTTTTTTAAAGACACGGTCTTTAAAGACAGGCTGCAGAGCAATGGCACAATCATGGCTCACTGCAGCCTTGACTTCCTGGGCTCAAGTGATCCTCCCTTCTCAGCCTTCCATGTAGTTCAGACTACACACATGTTATCACGCCCAGCTAAATTTTTAAATTTTTTGTAGAGACAGGGTTCTCACTATGTTGCCCAGGCTGGTCTCTTGGCCTTAAGCAATCCTCCTGCCTTAGACTCCCAAAGTGCTAGAATTATAGGCATGTGTCACCATGCCCAGCAATTTACTTTCTTTACTATGATTTCAATTTTAGACATGTCAGGGGCCTCCCTGAATAACTGCACTTTTTAGAAATAAAGGCCAGTGGTTCATATGGCCAAAAAAAAGTGGTCATTTAAAGAAAAGCAAATCTGTCAAATTTATTAGTTATAATTGTGTGATTTGATCCAACCAATGACAGATGGCAAATTTCACTTTTTAATTTGTCTAGATATTAGATGAAGGTCACCCAAAACTGAGTTGGAAAAAAAAACTTGAAAAGGAATACATCTAGTCCATGTCTTTTAGCCCCACACAAGGCAGATCTGAGCACAGAGATGAAAGAAAATTCCATTGTCTTTATCACAGAGCAAATAAGAGTCTCAACATGCAAAGCTGTACAGCAGAACTTTCTCTGATGATGGAAATGGTATACTTCTGCACTGTCTGATACAGTAGACACACACCACATTTGACTACTGAGCAGTCAAAATGTGGTTATTATGACTGAGGAACTAAATTTTAGATAGTCATATGTGTTTAGCGTCTACTATATTAGAGAGTGCCACTATATATTTTAGTCACACTTTACTGGAGCAAGAATTGTAAAGTGCCACAATCCAGGTAGATAAATACGCTGCATTTTAATAACCTGTGAAGTCAGGTTGTTGCCTTTTACGCAGGTCCCATAATATCAGGAGTTCACCTTCAGATTTGCACTGGGAGCTAGGAGTGGTGGCTCACGCCTGTAATCCCAGCACTTTGGGAGACCAAGGTGGGTGAATCACTTGAGGTCGGAGTTTAACACCAGCCTGGCCAACATGGCAACACCCCATCTCTATCAAAAATACAAACAATGGTTGGGCATGGTAGTGTGCGCCTGTAGTCTCAGGAGGCTGAGGCAGTAGAATCTCTTGAATTTGGGAGGCAGACGTTGTGGTGAGCCAAGATCGCACCAAGATTGCACTCCAGCCTGGGCGACAGAATGAGACTCTGTCTCAAATAAAAATTAAAAAAAAAAAAGAAAAAAAGATCTGCACTGGGACTGTCTATCACTCCTTGGAAGAAGTATGCACACAAAACTCTGCCTCATTATCTCTGCATTTCTCATCATTAGACTTGGTCACTATTGACTTTCTACTCTCCTAAGCTTGGACTGCTCATTCCTCCTAATATAAATGCTGTCTAAGCATGTGTAGTGGCAGAAGTATCCTCTATTATCTTTTGGGAGGACAAATTATGACAGTCATTAGAAAAAAAATGATTAATCTATTTTAGAAAATCTCTTAGTGTAATAGGTCTTCAAGTAGATTTTTGTGTGGTCCTGGAATTGTAGCTAAATCCAAGATTAAAATATTCAACCTTATGCACCCCACATTCTAAATAAGCTTCCTAGAATTAGAGCCATCTACTCTTTATAGCACTTATGAAGAGATTAAAGAATTACTGCCAACTACCATACCATATCTTACCCCCATGTTAATATAAGAAAAAACGAGAGATGAGAGAGGGTTTTCTTGGACGTAGGTCTTCTGAGAGATGCAGCGTTCCTGAGGACAATCAGTTCCCTTCCCTCCTTGTGGGTTAGTTAGGGGAAGGGAGAATATCCCTCCTCCCTGAAGCTAAATGAAGGAAGCTCCAAGAATATCATGCCTAAAACTTACGTGCTCAGCAGGAAGAGACTAGCATCTTATCCTTGGACTGGGTGCTTGATAAATAGTAGGCCTGTTGGTGTAGGCAGAGTAGGGAGTGCTTAAGAAGTTCTTGTAAAAATGTGACTTGTGCCACCCTCATGTTTTAGGCCTTTGAGAACATAGAATATGGTGCCCACTTCTGTGGAAAAGATTTGGAAATCAGGCTCCCTGCTGTAATTGATTATGGGATCATGGAGGAGGCCTTGAAATGGTGTGGTAAGCATGGAAGAAGACAAGGATGCCAACTACTCCATTCCAGTCTTCACATCCCTGGAAGGACACAGAAGAAGACCTCTGGATTCCTCATGGCTATGTATATTGAAGGTCCAGTTCAAAGAATGTGGAGCTCTACACAGAGGAGGTGTTACTATTGTGCAACATTGATGGGGTAATCAAAGACACAGCTGCCTCTCTGAGAAGGTCCTCACCAACAGAGGGTCCCAGGAAGTTGAAGACGACTCCAGGAAAACCATGCATATTGCTAACATGGAGACAATTACATCACCTGAAGCTTTAGCAGCAGACAGAACCAGGCCAATGCAGAGCAATGCTGTAGACATCACTCCAGTATCTTCATGGGCCTTTATAAACAGATCTCTGCCTTTCCATCCTTTCCCCTTTCCCTGAAAAACTGAATGCTCTAGGCCCAGAAGTAGCAACAGAAGGGGAATCTTAGAGAACCCTCTTCTCTTTTCTCCACCCAACAAAGGATCATAGATCATAGCTCTAGTCTCCAAAAGGGAAGATGAATAGCCTAAAATCAGATATGACATTAAAGTTTTACACTAAATTGGACCAAGTGGTTGGAGAATAATAGAATCTACTCAGTACATTGTTAAGCAGGAAAGCTGGATTTGACAAAGTACAGTTAAAAGTAATGACAAGAAGAACAAAACAAGGTATAATAGGTTTATATTTACATCCACCAAGTTGAGATTGCACAATTGTATAAGAAATATGAATGCACTTCTCTGTTTTTGGTTTTCAGTCCAGTTTAACAGCACTCAATCTACATTAGTAAATGAATCTTTCCAAACCATATCACACATTTTGAAACAAAACCCACTCATAGTTTTGGGCACTTTTTCAAAAAAGAAAAAAACACATTTTTGACAAGGTAGGGTGAATGATGGGGACCCTATCTGTAAGTTTCTTTCCTCAAAAGTTGCCTTGCTGTCATTGAAACAAATGGTGAGCAAAATGAAGTTAACAGTTTAACATTTTACTAAAAGGGTGGCTGTATCCAACTCTAAAGCACTGCCCTGGCTCTCAACCCTCCTGGAGGGCCCCCTGGAAGCTGCCCCTGAAACTTTCTTCACACTGACTTCAATAGTGGGAAATCCTATTCTCTGGGGGTAAACATAAACTTTCGAGTTAGGCAGAACATAATTTCACACACTTTTTCATGTATTAGACATCAATCGTGGTGCTAAATCTTGAGGAGGAAAGATATTATGTTGGGAAAAAAATAACTAGACTTTGGCATCAGAAAATGCGATCAAATCAAGGCTATAGGCTTTATTGGCAGTCTAGTCCTGAGAAAGCTCCCTGGCATCTTTGAATATCCATCCATTCATCAATGAAATGAAAATACTACTTCATAATCTTATTGAGAGTCCTTAATGATATATTATTTGTAGAGCATATAGTTTCTGGGATTTAGTAAACATCCCAATTTTATCATCCTTCAACATAAAAAGATTATTATGTCATGCCTCCTAAACTTAAAGGCTGGTTGTGGAGACATATAAAGGTAATTACAATAAAATGTAATGAGTTCTTTCAGACATGAGCAGATTGCTATGGCAATAAAGAGACAGTCGACTGACTTTACTTGGGAAGATGGAGCAGTGATATTTGAGCTGAGGCTTGCAGAAGGAGGGATTCTTCAGGTGCAAAAGATGTTGGACAGAGAGCAATCCAGGCATAGCCAAAGGCAAATGCAGAGAAGTATGAAATGTTCAGTGTATTTGGAGAGTGAGGAGAAGTGAAGTGTGGCTAGAGCATATGGCATGTAGGGGGAACACCAGGAAGTGTTGCTGGAAAAGCGGTCAGGGCCAAAATGTGAAGGGCCATCGATACTTTGCTAAAGGGCTTGGCATTTATCCAGCAGAGGATGAAGATCTGCAGTGGGGAACCAGCAGAGGTTTTCAGCAGGGCAGTGAAATGAGTGGATTTGTTTTTCAGGAAATATTTCCTTGGCATCAGAGTGGCTGATGAATTAGAGTTGAGAGAAACTGGTGTCAAGACTTATAGCAACAGCCTCCTACCTGGGCTCCCTGCCACCATTTCAGACACGCTGACGTGGAGGTGCCTGCAGGACATTCAGCGTAAACCACACTCACAAAGCTAAGCAGAGGAAAATCCTACTTAGGGCCAGATAAATTACGGGGTAATTATTTCCACTGCAGAAACATTCTTTCCTTCACAAAAGGATTCATTTTAGGATCCCAGAGTTCCTTTAAATAGGAAGTTTCTTAGTGCATTCAGGCATCCCTTTACAGCTCATTAGCTGCTTGATAGAGGCGGAGAAAGTCAAGAAAATCTTAAAGATGCACTTTCAAGTGTTCTTATTAAAATCTTCATGGATGAAAATAAAATGTTTGAAGTTATCATTTTCAATGAAAAGGAAATTCAATTTATAAAAGCACTTTGATGTGATTTATAGAAACTAGAATAAGGAGAATGTCTATTATGAGATTCCATAGAATGCATTTCACAAATTTCAACCACAATTGCTCAAAACACTGTTGGGAGTAAGTGTGACAATATGAGTAGTCAGGTTAATAGAAATAGCTAGAAATGTAGTTGTTGAGCCCCTAAATAATAGCCTCTATTGTCTTTAAGCCTGACTCTCATACATAGTTTTATGTTAAGTGCTTCTCTCTGTCCGCAATTTGTCATCAGATGAACTATGCCCTTTGCTACATAAATTAAAGAACATATTTTAATTTGGATATTATACATATACCAAATTATAAAAGAAAAACTATTTTAATCTCATTATACTGTATTTTCTTGTGAATAGATATTTCATAACAATACATTATTAATATCAACAGAGTCATTTCCAGAATACAAATAAGTATAGAATAATCTCAATTTTAAAACAATGGAAAACACTGTTGGGAACCCTCTCTGAGGAATGCTTTCAGAGCATTCTTTGAACTATCTTTACTGGAAGCAACTCCTTTGCAGTGAATTCACTTTTTCAAAATAGACAAATTTCAATGTGAGCCAAATGCTTCTCAGTTGCCATGTGACAGGTATCTAACTTAGCTATTGTCTATGAGTGTCTCACTGGGCATAAAGTGTAGTATTCGTGTTCCTTACAGTACCTTTAGTTGAACTAGTTCAGAGAATTCCTTGTTGATTTTAAAAAAAGCATGTGGCAGAAACTGAATATTGTCTTTCAGTATTCATTCTTCTTTTCTAATGTGTTTGAAACAAAGCACATATTTTTATACTTGGCTACATTTCTTAAAAAGTTAGACAACATTTGCCATTCTTCCTTGTAGCTATATGAAGTCATCTGACTAAATTAAGCCTAATATGATATAAACGAATGTATATTATGGGACTTTCAGAAAAGTTGATTTAAATGAGCTGATTTGACTTAGAGGAAAACATTTTCTTCTCCCCTACTTCTTCCAACTATTGCCACCACCACCACCACCACCACTACCATCATCATCATCATGGAATGTGGATGCAATGGATAGAATTCCAGCAGCCATCCTGAATCAAGAGGTGATGAAAACTATCAATGAGGATGGAAAAACAGAAAAATAGAAACCTGGGCTCCTAGTGTCCTCTGGGAATTCCTGTGCTAGCTATGGACTGTAGACCTTCAGATCTTTTTTGTATAATAGAAATAAGCTTCTGTCTTGTTTAAACCACTTTTATTTTGTTTAAAGTGAAAATTAATCTTGACACAGGTTAACCTGACACAGGTTATCTCAAAAGAGAAAGTATTCTTGTCTACATAAGTTATCAGGATAAATATGCACAAGATGAATTAAGGAGAAGTGTTTTGTCATTCCGAATTTTCTAACTTCACAAATAATGATGATGCAAATAAGAATATCCCCTCACATCAGTACAGGATTTTAGAGACAGGAATTTTTATATCCGTGACCACATTTAATCTTTGAAGCAACTCTGTAATAAAGCAGGACTTCCATTTCCCATACAAACAGATAATGAAATTAAGGTGAAGCAATCTGCCTAAGGGCAAATAACCACAGTTGGTACAGCCAGAAACCAAACGTTCTTGACTTAAAATGTGTTGCTTTCCTATTGATAACCTGCAGGTTCTACACGTGAACATTAGTCACATGTTGTATACCATTCATTACCTGACTCACTTATATGCTCCTCTGATTAAAAATAAAAAAATAGCTTTCTTATAGCTTTTCACTGGGCTTCTGTTTTTGCCATGGTACAGTAACAGTGACTAGATTTAACTTTCCACTTTAAACAACCAAAAATTATACCATATATGAAACAATGATGTTCAGATGCTGGAAAACATGCAGTGTACAACTGTCATCCTTGAGAGAAAAACACATAGTGAGCATTGCCCCAGAAGGAAATGTCTAGACAGAGGCACAGAGAGAAAGAACACAAAGAGCCAAGGAGATTCACTGAGCTGAGGAAACAGAAACTGGATTTCAGGGAGCCAGGGAAGGCAAGGTGGCTAGAAGTCAGGTGTCAGTGTATCAGATTAAAAGAAGAAAATAATTTAGATGAATACTGACCTGCATATGTGTAAAAGGAAACTACCCAAGGCTATGGGAGAAAAAAAAATACACAAGAAAAAAGCCAGACAATTCTTGGAGCTTACACAGAGCCAGGAGTAGTTCATGTCCCCACAAAGGTGGACAGACCTGGTAATACGTGGGACTTTGGCTAGAGCTCTACAACGGGTGTAACTAGTTTAATAAAATTCTAGGAAAGTCAACATAGGGTACTCAGAAAAGAGATGGAAGAATAGAAAGTTACACAGTAACCTAGGATTTTATGAACTTGAACATAAATGACAATTGCAGTACTTCTGCTTGACCTCGGTATTTGTCATAGAATTACATTAAATTTCTGCATATCGGATATAGCAAAGAATAGAGATAAAAGTCTTTACCATCACAGAGCTTATATTCTAACAGAGAGTAGAAGAGGGAGACAGTAATGTAATAAATATTATACTGGAGGAAATAAGTGCTATTAGAATATAAATGGGGGTAAGGTGTTGTGAGAATGAATGTGGCAATTTTAAGAGGTTCATAAGTTCATCAGGGTAGATGAGACCAAAGACAGTGATGAGGCCAGGGTGGCTGGAGGCAAAGAGAAGAACAATAGGAGAGAGGTCAGAGACGTATACAGGGTTAGATCCTGCAAGCCACTGTGAAAACAGGAGAGAATGCAAGGTTTAAAGCAGAGGTATGACATAATGTCTCATATCTTGAAAAGATACTCTTCCTATTGTTTGGATTAGGTTCCGAGGGTGCAATGGTGGATTCCCACCATTAAGGAGGAGATTACCGTACTCCAGAGGAGAAAGACTGAAAGCTTGGATTTGGGGGGAAACGGTGGACAAGGTGAAAAATGGTCAGATGATGCATATAATTGAAAAACAGAGTCATGACAATGTTCAACTACTATATGTGGGATATAAAAGAAGACAGGAATCAAGGATGCTTTTGAGAGTTGTGGTTGTTTTTAAGCAACTGAAAGGGTAGAGTTGTCATTAACGACAAAGGAGAACACTTTGCATGGAGCGTATTAGAAGAAAAGATCAATTCTGGACATGAAAAATCAATGGCGGTTTAGTGTGTGATACCATAATATTGTTATTTGTTTGCTTATTTTTTTGAGACGGAGTCTTGCTCTTGTCGCCGAGGCTGGAGTGCAGTGGTGTGACCTCAGCTCACTGCAATCTCCACCTCCCAGGTTCAAGCAATTCTCCTGCCTCAGCCTCTTGAGTAGCTGGGATTACAGGTGCCCGCCACCATGCCTGGCTAATTTTTTGTATTTGTAGCAGAGACGGGGTTTCACCATGTTGACCAGGCTGGTTGCGAACTCCTAAGCTCAGGCGACCCACCTGCCTCAGCCTCCCAAAGTGCTGGGATTACAGGTGTGAGCCACCGTGCCCGGCCGCTATTTTTTGTAAATATAAAAATATTGTAAAATATTGTTATTTTAACAATACATTTTAAAGAAAGTATTAGATCTGCTGCATGGTCATTTTTAAATGCTTTCACAAAAGACATAACACAACATAGCTTTCCCTTTCAGATAACATAATAAATCCTACATAATTGCATGTTTTAGAAGAAATAGGAAAACAAAAGTTTAGACTCTTGCTACAAAGTGAAGTCTCTCCCACATTAAACACAGGAACATTTAACAGCCTCCAGCGCTCCCCCAAATAGCCCACTGTGCAACTTGAACAACATGTATTTGCAATTTAACTTCTGTTTCAAATGCATCCTCTCTGTGTTGCAACACTGTCATTTATACAGATGTGCACAGCAGGGCCTACCTTTAAATACTGAAATCTTTGAGAAGTTGATTGCGCTTCCTATCACTTATTTGGCTGCAAACTGCTGAGTTGTTGTCATGATTAACAGTTATTCTTTCATAGACAATAAAAACAGGAAGGTTATATGGTGCAGATTTAAAGCTACAAACAAATATATTGATAATGAATATGAACAGTGTCATTTTGCAGATGTAAAAACTGAGGACAGTGTAGGGAAGAGATTTCCCATAAAATGTCAACTCCGGTTTAGTTCAGGCAGTTAGTTTCAGAAAAAAAAAAATTGTATTTAAATGTGTTATGTAAAACAGTGTGGGGAGAAGAATGGTTAAGTTTAAACAACTTGTTATTTAGAAGATGGTAGGTGACAAGAAATATATATGTATTTGCTGCTTTCTGTCTGCCCCCTATACTCCACTGCATGAAAATGCAGTAAACTGGACTACTAATTTATAGCACAATTTGCACAGCCAAAAGGAAGGTTTCTGCTGGATACCATTAAATTCAAAGGTCTTATTTAATATCAACCTTTTATCCTGCCTGGACTCAAAGCAGTTTCAGGATTTGTCATTTAACAGTCATAAATAATGTGCTTCATGTTGTGGCATCCTGGAGACCGAGAATCTCTCCTTTCATATTTTCTTCTCAACATTAAAATTCCCCAAATTGGGGGGGGGGGGGGGGGG
>NW_016805666.1:5844980-5849627 GCF_001698545.2 Rhinopithecus bieti
TAAAAAAAGAAATAAAAAGATAACTTGGTAATTTCTGTTGCTAATTTCAACAGCTAGTCCTTGAGCTTTGGTGGGGACAATCTCGTTAGCATCAATGATGTGTAATACAATAAAGAGAAATACACAAAAATCAAACACCCCGTCTGGAGTGGCAGCTGCTCTTGTCAGAGCTATCTGTCTTGTCCCAGTCCCAGAAGTGCAATGGCACCAACGGTCTTTGTCCCATGTTCTTCCTGCAGCAAAACTTGTCAGGTTATGATACGCCAATCTTCATCAATGTCTAAAGTTCTGCACAAGAAGTTTCCACACAGAACGTGCTTACGCTTCTGGGCAAGAAAATACTGTGTGCTGTCACTCTTCTTCTCCCTTGTAAGCACAACTGTCCCGGCAAGCGAGCGCCAGAGCAGCTGAAGGCAAGGGAGAGCATCTGTTTGTTTTTAAGTCCTGGTTATCTGAAAGTGTCTCCAATTCTTTCTTTTCCTTTTTTCTTCTTTTGGAAGCTGCTTTTGTAGTCAGTAGGGAGCTCTGGGTAAATCAGAATAGGAATTACCCTTTTAAGAGGGAACACCTTCTACTTGTTTGAAACTCTAAATCCAATAACACTATTTCCCGACATGAATTAAGCTCTTTAAATTGATAAATGCTCATATCATTTTATTTTCTCATTTATAAATATGCATATCATTTCATTCGCACAGCCAGAGTAAGTATTATTTCCAGAGTAAGTATTATTTTTCCACTATAGTGATGATGATACAGTTTTCAAATAAGTCAAGTGACTTATCTGAGATCACCCAGCTTAGAAGGGGCAGGACTAAGTCTTAGATCAAGTCTAGCTCTCATTTTACTTCATTTTAACTATCTCATTTGAGGAAGTTACAGTTTCTGTCACTATAGGAGTTTATCTTCCAAAGAGTTGAAGAACCGTAAGAACTGTCTCTCTCCGTGGCTCAACAGATAGATGGAACGTAGCTCACGTTACTCACAGGCCTGTCATTCAGCCAAATTGTTCCTTATTTAATGTAGCTGTGGTGACTCTCAATAGATTGAATCTTCATGGCCCATTTATTCCAATGCAGCTTCCAGTTTCACTGACTGTTGCGGAAGCTGTGGCCATTTGACTGTGACTGAGCTCTGATTCCAGGGTTGGGGAATTCCTGGAGTACCAGGGCATGAAAGACCCGAGTCAAGAAAAGGGAGGGGCTTTTTAAAAAAAAAATGTTACTTTTCTCCCTGTGTGTCCATGTAATTTACAAATATTATGATGCTCATTACTAGAATGCCAAACTGAATTAGGTCATTTCTCAATCTAGATGATGTTTTTCCTTCGATGGAGACGGGAACTGTAACATTTACCAAGCACCCATATGATTGGGTGTCACGTTTTACATTTACTAATTCATTTTTGTTTATTCTTCACAATAACCACGAGAGACCAGTGTTATACTCATTTTACTGCTTAGGAAATTCAGAGCCAGAAAAGGCAACACATTTTCTCAATATTTCTTATTGAATAAGTGGGAGAACCCAGAACCAAAGCTAGAAATAATAAAAATAACAGCGAATCTTTGAGTAAGCACAATAATGTTTATTCCATGAATCTTGGTGTGTTTTACTTTTTTATTTGCAAATGTTCTCCTGGGGGAGGTAATGGTGCTGTTAAATATTTTTGCTAACAGAAGATGTGGAATGAGGAGTGACAAGTGATACATGGGTCATCATCATCAGACACTCCAAATAGCTCTATATATGTGTTACAGTAGAAAAAAGGAGCTCGAACTACAAACTGGCTTCCAGATCAGTCACATTTTCCTGTGTTCACATAGTTTCGGTTGTTATGATGAAGCAACTTTCCCAAGAGCAGAAACAAGCATAGAGAAGGCGAGTTGGTAAATGACACGTCAAAAGTTGTTAAAAATGTCAACCCATGGCCGGGCGCGGTGGCTCAAGCCTGTAATCCCATCACTTTGCGGGGCCAAGACGGGCAGATCACGAGGTCAGGAGATTGAGACCATCCTGGCTAACACAGTGAAACCCCACCTCCACTAAAAAATACAAAAAACTAGCAAGGCATGGTGGCGGCGCCTGTAGTCCCAGCTACTCGGGAGGCTGAGGCAGGAGAATGGCGTGAACCTGGGAGGCGGAGCTTGCAATGAGCTGAGATCCGGCCACTGTACTCCAGCCTGGGTGACAGAGTGAGACTCTGTCTAAAAAAAAAAAAAAAAAAAAAAAAAAGTCAACTCATAAGCACTGTCCGTTCAAGGTCAATAGCTGTCTTAAACATCAACATTAGGATGAAGCTAAATAGCATAGATATCTTTGATCACATAAGAATGTCTGGAGAAGAATGATTTTAGGAACTTGTATTCTGTAAAGAATGATATTTGTCAACTTAAATGTACCTACATGAAAACAATTGTTTTAGGTGCTCTCACGTGTAACCCGGATCCCTCCTCAGGACTGAATTTGTTCCACAGCTGCTGGGAGAACTGCTGGAAGAAATTCTTCATGCTTTCAGCTCCCCCGCAGATCTGCTTAAGACAGCTGCCTTGCAATGACTAATCAGCATGGAGGTATGGGGGCCAATCCTGTTCACCCTAAATCAGAGGATGCTTACACTGTCATTGGCTCTTCAGAACTCTCCACAGGAGTGAATGGCTGTGTCCTCCCATCAAAGCTTCATCCTAACACACAACTCCCTCTGCTGAACCCTGCTTTCTTTTTTCCCTTTCCTGGCTTTCCCTCAAAGGTGTTGATATCACTTTCATTCTCAAATAACCCCCACTCGCCCACTAGTCCTCACATTGATCTCCGTCTCGGAGTCTGTTTTTCTGAGTCAATGATGAAGGGAGAGAAGAGAAATACTTGGTACTCATCATCCAGCAATTTAAAGAAGCCTTTCCTACCCCTGCACCACCACTGCTGTTTGCTAAATTTTCGTATTATAATTGATAGACCTCACATGGCAATTGTTCATTGGAGCAATGATGCTTCTTCAGTTAAGATTTTTACTTACTACACATTATCCGTAGCATTGGGCCCAAACGTAAGTGCCTGGCTCATGGTCATATGGGTCTTAAAGGCCAAAAAGCCATAAATTCAAGACTATTTTAAGGCTGACAGCTTTTCCACAGCACTCCTGCTGACTTTGTACCTATTATCTCCTAGCAGGTCTTCTGTTAAGAAGTTCTCATTGCCTCTCCAAATAGCTCAGAGCCATCTTTGTACAGATTAGACTGCTCTTCCTTATTTCCTCCAAAACCTTTTTCCCCATAGAAGGAATTCTGCCAATCTTTCACTGGTGGTAGACATATAAAACAAAGCCATTTCTTTGATATAATTCTTCAATGACATAAAAACAACTTTCTAGTTTCTCTAAAAGTCTCATCTAATGTCCAGATTTTTATTATTTTTTCCTCACGGGACTGAATTTTAAGACTCCTCCTTCTTCACTTGGGTGCCCTCCTCTCTATGCATCCCACTATCTTATCTGTATTAAAATGTTGAATATAGTCATTACTTATTCATTGTACAAGCACGTGAGTTTCTATTATGTACAAGTCAATCTCTAAATAGTTCTCTTATCCCTTTTCCATTTTATCTCAGAAATCAAGTTTAATTCACAAAATTGTGGAGCTGAAAATAATCTTTAAAACTACCATTTTGAGGTGAGAAAACTGAGGCCCAGAGAAATGCGGTATCTGTTTAATCTACAGAGTGTGGAGCAAACATGGGCTTAAACTCGTTTCCAACTCTTATCACTTTACTTCACAATAATTTTTTCTTTGTACTGATAAGTATCTTAATAATTGAATATTAAGGATGTGAGAAGATGAATTAATTGAATCGGGAAACTTGCTGTTTCTAATGTGTTTGTTTTATTTATAATCTGTGCAGCAAGGAAAGCATGTTTACAGAGTGGCACTTGCTAGGCACACAGTATGGAAGAGCACAGTGATTAAGAACATTTGCTTTCAGGTAGAAAAACCTGGCTTCACATCCCCACCCTGCCAATAACTAGCTTTCTGGCACTGTGCAAGTCAATGAACCACACAAGGCCTTAGTTTCCTCATCCCTAAAAGAGAGATAATGAAAGTACCTCCTTCATAAACTTGTTTTGAGGATAAAATGAGTTAATACATGCAGTGCACATAAAACTGCCCAACACCTTCAGTGCTACATGAGTGTCTGCTGTTGTTTTGTTGTTGTTACTATTTTAAACGGAATAATTACTTTTTCCATATTCTTCTCAGGTTCAGTTTTAATTTCCACTCTTTACACTTTGTACCAGTCGGTAACCAAATTCAAGCTGAAGCAAAGAAGTCTAATCCTAGGGAAGAAGTGGGCACAAGAGTTTGACTCTATTGCTGTGAGTAAATGCTCTTTACTAGAGAGAAGAAAGAAACATAGACATAAAAATAAAAACACATGGAGCTGTAAAACACCTGCAGGCAGGTCTTAATGGCTACCAAGTCTCTTTGCCATCATGTTAATAATGGTTTTATGGATAACTTAGAATTCAATTTTAGTATTTTATTAAGACAAATATAAAAAATCAAATTTGAAGATGTTTCTCTGAATTGCTTTGCTTAAAATAGTTTTGTGGCCGGGCACGGTGGCTCAAGCCTGTAATCCCAGCACTCTGGG
>NW_016805666.1:5850008-5929157 GCF_001698545.2 Rhinopithecus bieti
AAAAAAAAAAAAAAAAAAAAAAAAAGTTTTGTAACCATACACATGCATTTAGTTCTTTTAAAATCCTAACTTAAAAGGATCAAGGGCTTATTACCACCATCAGTACTTCATAATTTGTGACATATTAATTCTTGTCACTTTTTTTTTTCAGACGGAGTTTAGCTCTTTCTGCCAAGGCTGGAGTGAAATGGCGCGATCTCGGCTCACCGCAACCTCCGCCTCCCAGTTTCAAGCAATTCTCCTGCCTCAATGTCCCAAGTAGTTGGGATTACAGGCATGCGCCACCATGCCTGGCTAACTTTTGTATTTTTAGTAGAGGCGGGGTTTCTCCATGTTGTTCAGGCTGGTCTTGAACTCCCAACCTCAGGTGATCTACCCACGTCGACCTCCCAAAGTGCTGGGATTACAGGCGTGAGCCACCGCACCTGGCCCTTCTTGTCACTTTTCTATGTCAGGAAATCAAGTTCTATTAATGGATCTAAAAAGTGAAATTTATATAGATAAATGGAGAACATTAAATTTGAGTTCATCTTGTAGCATCTTGAGTTCATCTTATGAACTCAAGGAGTTCACAAATAAGGCATTTGTGGCATGTGAGAAATAAATAAGGAGGCATTGGCATCTTTAGGGCCAGTTGATCTGTATTATATGTGATATGGCTTAGATCTGTGTCCCCATCCAAAACTCATGTCTAATTGTAATCCTCAATGTTGGAGGAAGGGTTTGTTGGGAGGTGATGGATCATGGGGGCGGGTTTCTCATGAATGGTTAAATACTATCCCTTTGGTGCTGTTCTCATGATAGTAAGTGAGTTCTTACGTGATCTGGTTGTTTAAAATTGTGTGGCACCTCCCGTCTCTCTCTTCCTTCTGCTCTGGCTATGTAAGATGCGTCTGCTTTCCCTTCCTACGTCCACTATAATTGTGAGTTTCCTGAGGCCTCCCTAGAAGCAGAATCCTATACAGCCTGCAAAACTGTGAGGCAATTAAACCTCTTTTTCTTTATAAATTACCCAGTCTCAGGTACTTCTTTATAGCAGTGCGAGAATGGGCTAATACAATATGATTCACAATTTCATACACAACAAAGTACTTTGACTAAAAATGGGCCAAGGCAGAAAAGAGGAAGAGCATTTTAAAATAACCATTTTATTTGGACCATATCAAACTTCATCATTTCCATTTGATTGCTAGATTTGCTCCACATTTTAAAAGTTACAAGTTACAAATATATACCTAGATCTATGACCACAGTACAAAGGTATCTTCCGGGTCCTGACCCTACCTTTCAGTTGCCTATTGTGACCCACAGCTAGATGTTGCCCTAGTTGTGTAGCTGCAAACGTGGAAGTCCACGTCTTTGTTTATTTGGTAAATGCAATGTTATAAAAATTAGAAGCATTTACATAAAATATTGATTTTATTTTATTTATTTATTTTTAAATTGAGATGGAGTCTCACTGTGTTACCCAGGCTGGAGTGCAGTGGTGTGATCTTGGCTCACTGCAATCTCCACCTCCTAGGTTCAAGCAATGCTCCCACATCAGCCTCCCAAGTAGCTAGGACTACAGGCGCATGCCACCACACCCGACTGATTTTTTTATTTTTAGTAGAGATGGGTGGGTTTTCGCCATGTTGGCCAGGCTGGTCTTGAAATCCTGACCTCAAGTGATCCACCCGCCTTGGCCTCCCAAAATGCTGGGATTACAGATGTGAGCCACCATGCCAGGTCGATTTTTAATTTTTAAATATCAGAACTGACTAGTGGTTTTCTGCCTGGTGCCTAGTGGGATCACCTGAGATACTTAAAAAGTAAAAGCCCCCAGAAATGTTGTAACGTAATAGATGTGGTTTGAACCCAGGTATTGGTATGCTTCCTTTAAGCTCCTCAGATGATTCCCATGTGCCTCATGCTACAAAGAGCTGGGCTACAGTAGCGTGAATTCCCAAAGCGGTTGACTAACAACACCAACATCACCTGGGAATATGTGAGAAGTGCAAATTGTCAGGCCATATCAAAACTTACACAATCAGAAATTCTGGGGTGAGACTCAGGAATCTGTGTTTGAACAAGTGTTCCATAAACGTGGATGCGATTCTGACTCACATTCACATTTGAGAACCACTCCACTACATAGACCCTGCACATCTCTGTTAGTTATTGCTTATAGTTATTGCTTTCACTCAGTTAAGTGACTTACCTATAGCTGTGTTTGTATTTGAAGATCCCCTAACCGAGTTCATCCTAATTTTCCCAGACCTAATTTTTCTCCTGAAATTCCTCTTTCTGATTATGACAAAAAGACACCAACCAAGCTTCAGGCATTGTTTTCTTTTCCAGTGCTAATTCAACCCTCTTAATATTACAATCATGTTTTTTTGTTTTTTTTCCCTTACAGTCCTACTGCCATTGTTCCAGTTCAGGCCCTTATTACTTCTTATCTTGACAATTGAATCTGTTTCTGGCTTCCCTGCCTCTAGTATCTACTCACTCCAATTTCTCATACATATTGTTGACAGTTTTGTCTTCCTGAATGCAAGCCAAGTCATAAACTCATTCAGCTTAGAATTCTTCAGTGACTTACCATTGAATACATTCAATCTACTCCACCTAGCATCAAAGACCCTCTATGACCTGGCTCCTCCTTGTATTTCTACACTTCTCCTTCACCATTCTACTCCCCTATTAACTTTAAACTCTAAATAATTTACTATTGTCTAAACTTTCCTACTCCATATTGACTTTTAACGTTATGTTTCAACTTATGCTTTCATTCCACTTGGATTGACCAAATTTTGTCTTCTGTTACCATCGCCTCCAAATTCTTCTCACAGTATAATTGTCCCAAACACCATTTCCTTCTGAAGCCTTCCTTGATCCATCAAATCTAAAGTAGCTTTGATCTACTCTGTACTACCTTAGGTTTTAATTCTACCTCTCATACATCACTTGAAATACTGAGAAAACACGCACACACGGACAACGTATTAGTTGTCAGTTAGGAACTGTCATCCATCTAGTTGGTTAACCAAAAAAATAAAAATTGACTTCTATGAGATAAGGACTGTGCTAAGCTCTATATGACTGGTAAATATTGGTTCATTGAAAAAAAGCCTTAGAAATATATGGACATAAACATGTTTTCAAAAGTTTCTTTGAAGGATTTTGAACAATTGGAAACTTGATTTTAAATATTCCAGTAATTTAGACACAAATAAATCCTCTGCATATTGTATCTTGAAAGCATCTTGCACCAACCATGTGAAAGACAAAGAGGCAAATTAATGTAATTGTGTGACTGTGAGAGGATGGTTTAAGGGGAAGAGTACTGGTAATGAGATAAGACTGGGTCTTAGCCAAATATGGCAGCTTGCCTACCTTTGGTGCTGCTTGGATTTTATCCAAAACACAAAATTCTCCAATTTCCTCTTTGCTAGAGTTAGGTGACCTTTTCCGTTTGATAAAGCCTCACAAGGCTGACCCCCACACACATTCATACATGATTGGTATTCTTTTTATTTTAAACGTTCTTCATGTTCCAGAGGGTTCTCACCTTAAAGCCACAAATTCTGCACATTCCCTTAGGCTCTTATATGCAAGCCATTAATCTGACAGATCAGCCAATGGAAAAATGGTAACCAGGTAAAATGCTATGCCTACGTAGTACTAATAGAATTTAATAAGGCCTTACTCAAATGAGAGACACTCTCATGCCTGTAAGCACCACGACGGACGCAAGCACGTGATCCGTATCTTTAGACTAAGGCATGTTAATAAACACCAGCGGTGCCAGAGGGCGGAAGAGAGAGTCACCATGAATAACCAACTGCCTGGACTTTTAGAACACCAATAGTCCTTTAAATATCTACATTTTGGATGAAGGGACTTGGTAAGGCTTAAAGCTGGGGCAAATCAAGAGAACAATGTGCATGGGTAATATAAAGAAAGACATATAGTTCAAGTCTTGGATTTCTAAAAGTAAAATGCAATTCAGGTCAACAAACATTTACTGAAGTATAAAATATAGAAGAAAATATCACAAAAATATTTAAGATCCAATCCTGTCTCTAGTTCTGACTGGCAGTGTAAAGGTAGAATGTAACAAGTATAAAACAATTGTTATATAAATACCACCAAGGTTATATGGTGTGAGGATTTGAAGGAGCAAAATATAAACAAAAACAAGAAAAGATACCTTAGCAAAAGGATAGAGAAACATTTGATAGATATTTGTCTTATAATTCAAATTACATTTTTACCAGAAAAGGTGGGGTAAGAAGAGCAAGCCACAGGAACAGAGAATGTTACAAGTGTGATGTGTATTCAGACGCTATCCATAAATCAAATCTAGAGAGAATACAAGTAAATGGGGCAAGAAGTGGGAGATGAGACTGTAAAACTTGGTGGGGTCATCCTGATAAGGCCATGAATATGGGAATGAGTACTTAGTGCTGAGCAGGTGAAGAGAGATGGATGAAAGCTGGGTTTCTTATTCTCTTAGGTTCAACAAAGAACCCTGAAATACAACATTCATAATAGCCGACTCTATTGAAGAGACTCAAATACGGTTCTTTGGCTGTAACATGTCCTTAGAATGTCGAGAGCAGAATCAGTTTCCATTTCAGACACCTTTGCTTCTGTTCTGAAAAATTCTGCAAACTCCTGAAACGTGATTATTGGATTCCAGATGTATTTTTTCAATATTAAAATGTTAGCATCTGAAAACTCAAAGGGAAAGAATAATAATTAGTATTTTTCTTGCACATCAGATTTTACCTTGCTCCCGTGTGGTGTTCTTTGGCAGGCTGAGTTGGCAGATACCAATTGAATTGTAAAAATATGTCTCTCCTCTACTCTCAAAGATAGTAAGAATGTCTGGGAAACAGGCTGTATCAATACACGATACTTTTATTGCATGTGAAAAAGGGAAAAATTCCAAATTAATCTGCAGAATATACTGACTGATACCTATCAAGTTACCCGATACAACAGGCTGGGGAATGGTCAATCTACTCCATCAAAAAATATGGCCATGATTTTCACCAAACTGAGTGCTCATCCTGGCTCTCTGTAAATGCAGGATGAAACTCAGCACACTTTCATTACTTATTCTGCAAAACAACTGTTCATTAGAATTCTGAGAAATGAATGTGGAGTTAAGACTCAGTGTCTCCATTATGATGCTGTTGAGAATCTCCCCCACGTTTCATTTCCTTCCTCTTCAGTTGCATGTATTCTGCACTGCACCTCTGTCCATACTTTACCCAAGATTACACATAACTTAGTAAAGTGCATTTAAAATTATTAATATTTTCAAAGCAAATAAAATCACATTTAAGGGATCTTGCAAATGCCTAAATTAAAACTCTTTTCTTTTAGCTATGTACCTTCAACACATTTTACTTACTAAAGGCGCCTGAACACTGAATATTACAGGTTACCTAGGAAACTTACAGTGACTACACTTAAAAACAACACAAAGCCCTCTAACTGAAGCAGAATGCCATTTTAGAAAATCTATTTTGGGAATGGCAAAAGAAATGGTTAACAAGTAAATATCAGTGCATAGCTACTGTCTTATTTGAGTTTTCTTCCTCACATTATTCTTCAATTTCTTTTATGTCTGCCACTGAATTGTTCTTGAAAGAAAATAAACGCTAAAGATATAATAATGAATAAAGGGCAATGGTTTCTATTATCAGCTACATTCCAAATCATGAGATTTTACTCTGTGGCTCCTCAGATAATATGAGAAATAATGTTATGCGTTTTAAGCATTCATTAATGATGGTGACCATATCTCCAATTCCAGTTTATGCTTATGGTTCTGGCAAAATTATTAATAGTATCTCATTTTACTTGAAAATTATCCAGGTTTGGATGATAAATTATATGTTTGCCTTAACTGTCTATTACAGGTGTATGCAAAATGTATTGAGAAATATAAAACTGTGCTAGGATAATCAGTGCCCTTGAGGAGCTAAAAATGTATAATCTATTTGGAAAAATATAAATGGTAACATACTATATTCTTTACAATATTTACTACTAAACAATATAATGATATTATTACATCATTCACTATGACTAAATTGACAAAAATACTTTTTCCCCCAAACTCTCAAGTCTAATGTAATAAATTACACCAAGAAAGCACTTCCCTATAGCCCATAAAATGAAGAAAGACAAAGTGTATAGAGTGAGTTGTGATAATTCTGCAAACCTCAGCGGCTTTGTTAGCAACAAAATCAAGGTCACCTTGGCTACTGCCCAAATCTAATACTACCACTGAGAGATTGCCTCAGGGTAGGGATTTTGTAAGATACCTGGAGAGTTGTTGCAGTGTTTTCTGAAATCCAATTACAAAATCCATTATTACTACTAGACAAACCGATATAGCATTTCTATATTTGCAGGGTGCAGAGCACTCACAGCTCAGCAAAATGGTACTGGAGAACTGTTTCTATATTATGATGATAGTGGTGATGATGATGAAGATAATGATGTACAAGTCCATTTATTTTAAACAGTTTCTACTCCAGTCCTTCGAAAACAAACGTGAAGGATTTCCTACACGTAACTGGAAGAAGATAACACTTCTTTTTCCTTTTTTCTAGCCAATCCTTGTTTTATATAGTAAATAAAAATTATACCAATATGGCTTGATGAAGTGAAAATACATTTTAGTGTTCAAATCTCAGTTCTGCCATTTCTTAATTCTGCCATTTTGTTATAATCTATTTTTGGACTAGCAAAAGAAATGACACTTACTAGCAAAAGTAAGTGTCAGTTCATAGCTCCTTTTTTTGGGGTTTTCTTCCTCAAATTATTTTAAATTTCTTTTATGTCTGCCATTGAGTTGCTCTTAAAAGAAAACCCTCCAAGGCTCAATTCTCATTTTATAATGAGGATTATAATAATCCTACCTCAGAAAATTAGTTAGAATAAAAGAAAGAAAAGCGTGAAGTGTCTGGCATGATGTCAATAAAACTTGAACCTGAATGTTAGTTCTCAACTGTACATAATCCTCACAGTAGTTCAAGCTGCCATTGCCAGTGAGGGTCTTGCAATGACCTCTTCTTATGCTAGTAGGTTACAGCAGTCATTGTAAAACTCCAGTATGTTAATGAATCAGCTGAACTACTTGTTAAAATAGAAATTCCTGATACCATACCCGGAATTCTGATGTAATACATGTGACAGAGGCCCCAGGACTCGGCATTTCTTACCAATACCTGCCTTGCCCATCCTTACTACAGGCCACACTTACACAAATACAAGTCAGAGAAAATGAAGACTTGCCACAACTTCAAGGCTGGTATTTCACATTAAGAAAGTATCGTTAGCTACTTACCATCTTCCTCTGGGTATTCTGCCAGCAAGTCTGTATCCTAAGCTGAATTTAACTTACTTAGACCTTAATACTATTGTTGCATTTTTTTTTTTTTTTTTTTTTTTTTTTTGAGACGGAGTCTCGCTCTGTCGCCCAGCCTGGAGTGCAGTGGTGTGATCTCGGCTCACTGCAAACTCCGTCTCCTGCGTTCATGCCATTCTCCTGCCTCAGCCTGCCAATATATTTTTTTTTTTTTTTTTTTTTTTTTTTTTTTTTTTGAGACGGAGTCTCGCTCTGTCGCCCAGGCTGGAGTGCAGTGGCCGGATCTCAGCTCACGGCAAGCTCCGCCTCCCGGGTTCCCGCCATTCTCCTGCCTCAGCCTCCTGAGTAGCTGGGACTACAGGCGCCCGCCACCGTGCCCGGCTAATTGTTTTGTATTTTTAGTAGAGACGGGGTTTCAGCATGTTAGCCAGGATGGTCTCGATCTCCTGACCTCGCGATCCGCCGTCTCGGCCTCCCAAAGCGCTGGGATGACAGGCTTGAGCCACCGCGCCCGGTGTTGCTTCTCCTAATGACCCTTCGACCTCAAAACCTCAGTATGCTCATCCCCCTCCTCACTAGCCATCATTACTCTGCACTCAATATTTTGCATATTTCTCCTCCATTCCATCGTCATTCTCTGCCCCACCATCCCTTGCCTGAACTTGTATAATCATCTCATCTTTGATCTTTCCATCTCCATTCTCTCCCTCATGCTAATCAATCCTACTCTTGCTACCACATATACAGTCTTAATGCATACTTATAATCTTAAAACTCCTTATAAGCCTCCAATGAGGATGTAAAAACACTGAAATCATCGTATGTTGTTGGTGGGAATATATAAATGTGCAGCCACATTGGAAAACAGTTTGGTAAATCCTAAAGTTAAACAGGTTACCATATTACCAACACTTCTACTCCTACATATATATATATATATATATATATATATGATAATTAAAAACATATATCTCTACAAAATGTATAAACAAATGTTCATATTCATAGCAGCATTATTCATAATAGTGAAAAAGTAAAAACAACTGAAATGTCCATCAACTAATGAATAAAATGTGATCTCTTCATACAATGGAATATTTTAAGTTACAAAAAGGGCATATTGACACGTTATAACATGGATGAATCTTGAAAACATGCTAAGTGAAAGAGGCCAGCCATAAAAGGCTACATATTGTATGATTCTGTTTATATGAAATGTGCAGAATAGACAAATCCATACAGACAGAGAGTAAATTGACGGCTGCCAGTGGCTGGGGGAAGGATGGAATAGGAAGTGACTGGTAGTGGGTATGGGATTTATTTTGGGGGTGATGAAAACCTTCTGAAATTAGATACTGGTGATGAATGCACAACCTTCTGAATATGTTAAAACACACTAAAGCCTCCAATAGCTCCTCACCACCTGCAAAAAAAAAACAACCCTACATTTCCTGACTTGGTAGATGAGACCCATTCTCCTATAGCCTCTCTTCATGTGTCCTATACCCCAGACTAAGTGAACCACTGCTCTTTTGAAGTCCTGGTATGCTTTTTTCCCATGGCTTAAAGCATTTTTTTAATATCGTTGTTTCATGCGTGATTACCGTAATATGTCACATAATGTCGGTACTCTATGCCTGAATGCCGAGTAAAAAAGCAAACTGTTTTTTTCAAAACACAGTATCCCGTAAATTTTGTATGTAGCAATCTCATTTTGAAACATGAACATGCTGAGATCCTAAAAATAAGAATAAGGCAGAATTGTGTATGTTGCAAAGACAACATAAAATGCCATTACTGCAGTCACTAATAAGTAAGCACACATCTATGTATAATGCACACATAAAATCCACATACATACATACACACATACTGTTATGGTCTGAACGTCTGTGTTCCCCTCAAATTCTTATGCTTAAATCCTAACCCCTAAGGTGATGGTAACAGGAGGTGGAACCTTTGCAAGGTGATTAGGTCATGAGGGCAGAGCACTCCTGAGTGGGATTAGTGTCCTTAGAAAAGAGGTTGGAGAGATCTAACATACAACATGGTGAATATACTTAATTACAACATACTGTATACTAGAGAAATGCCAAATCACCAGAAAAATGATAGCTATGTGAGGAATCATATACGTTACTTAGCTAGATTTAGTCACTCCACTACATATATATATATACTTCAAAACTTCATGTTGTACTTGGTAAATATATTCAATATTGTGTGCCAATTAAAAAAATGAATATAATGATAAAAAGGGGTGACTCAAAGGAGCTCGTCTGCCCTCATTCCATGTGAGGATGCAGCACAAAAGGGCTGTCCAAGAACCAGGAAGTGGGCCCGCATCAGACACTGAATCTGCTGGCACCTTAATCTTGAGCTCCCAGCTTCCAGAATGGTGACAAATAAATTTCTGTTGTTTACAAGCCACCAAGTTTATGATATTTTGTTACAGCAGCTCAAATAGACTAAAACACATACATATACAACAAAGGAATGATCGTATTTTATGAAGTCTTACTACTCTGTTTCCTCATACTCCTATCAGCAAAATCACTATTTTAGCAGCAATCTCAGAAAGAAAAGTAAAACCCAGGAAGCACAGTTCTTGTACTTCCACACAGACATTTAAGCCTTAACTCCATATCCTGTGCCTCTCACCTTGGTTTATGAGATATCCTTTCGTTTGTTTTTATGAGGATGCCAGTTCAATCTTCTTCTGGAAGAAGAAATGTCAATATCCGAAATGTACCTTAATTGCTTCCTCATATTTCCCTATATCTGACTAATGGAATATGGAAAGCAATGTTTAACCAGGGAAAAAACATTTACTTCTACCTGGTCAAGCTTAAATTCCATTTAGTGCCCAGAGCTTAAAGTAAAAAAAAAAAAAAAAGGAAAAAAAAAACTAATCACACCATAGTAAGTGAGCAGGAGGTAACTTGTAAGCATATTAAATTGAAGGAAAAATTAACTGAAAGTCAAAACATAGTCTAGGAAGGGAAAGTCATTCCCAACTAACCATCATTGACAAACGCAGGTCAATCACTTCTTACTGAACTCTGTGATACATAGTCACGATTTTCCATTTGTGCTCAAAACGGAAGCAGCTTCAGCAAAAAACAGAATTGACAAGCATCGAAAGAGAACTGCAAATAGTTGAAGCAAGGAGAGTATTTTTCAAAACAAACAAATGTTTAGTTTCCTCTTTCTACTTTTCTATATTTTCTACAAGACGGCCTATTACTTTAAAAGTTTGTTTATAAGAAATAAAGATAAGTCATGGGGGGATGAGGAAAGAGGAGATGTTGGTCAAAGCCAACAAAGTTTTGATTAGACAGGAGGAATAAGTTTTAGTGATCTATTGCCCACCATGGTGACGATAGTTAACAATGTGTTGTTTAATTCAAAATTGTTGGAAGAGTGAATTTTAAATGTTCTCGCCAAAAAAAAAAAAAGTATGTAGGTAATAAATACACAAATTAGCTTAACTTAATTATTCCACAAATGCATACATATCAAAACATTACATTGTACTCCATAAATATATAAAATTATTATTTGTCAATTAAAAAATAAGTGATTAAAGATGACATGAGGCATGCATTACCCATCACAGTGGTAAAAATCCACCTTCCCTGTGTCCTGACCTCTTATTCTGTTGAGCAAGCATATCACATTTAATCATGACAATTGCATTCCAGACATTAGCGATATATAAAAATTGAAATAGGCTAAATGTAACTAACTTTGCTCTGACCACAACAGTGTTTTATCTATTTAGCAAAGCTTCCAAGTCAACTTGTCAAGGCTCATCACCTTTGGACAGCATACACAGACAAGATATTAAAAATAACGGAAAATTTATCCCAATCAGCATGCCCTCGGCTGGTTTTTCCCTGAGAATGAGAAATGATGCATTCTTACAGTGTTAAAGATAAATACAGAATCATCATCACTATTTTAGGAAAGAAACAATGCTCAGAATTCAATGTCAGCTTCTCAAGGAATCCACAGTCATGTTTCCTTAGGGCATGGAAACATTAAGATGAATATAAAAGAATATCACTTGCTCCACCGATTTACATTCTCGCTTTAGTTACAGGATTTAAGTAATTATTCCGTACAACTTTTAATACTGTGTCTGAGTGGAAAAACACAGAGGGAATCTAGACACTGTGAGGGCCAGTACCTTTCCAGTCACAGAGTTCAATTACGTTTCTTTTAAAATGAACCTATTCAATCCTCACAATAATTTTCTGAGTTACATATGTATTATAATCTTCATGTTACAGAGCAGATAATTTCAGGCTATAGTAGAGCTTATTATATTGTGACATTCCCCACCTCACGATTGGAGCTCATTGAGAGTAAGGACATTCTATGCCAAGTCTAAGTAGTCTAACTTCTGGCACATGGCTAATGCACAGTATATTTTATGGATCTAAGTGAATAAAAATTTAAAAAACCCTGAGCCCTTGGAGGGTTATGCACACAGAAGGAACAGATGAAAGAGTTAAGATGGGAATGCAAGAATGTCTTTCCATTTTACCAAGCCATGTTGGTAAGATGTTTATTTATATAATGGTATAAAACAAGCATTTGAGAAAAGCAAAGAAAAAAATGTATCTTCCTCCAATGGTAGGTGGGAATCCTTCACATTTGTTTTTTTAACTGACTTCCCTCATTCACAGGGGAAGTGGAAAAGCTACAATTTAGATGCAGATATTCTGGCCCCAGTGTTTCTCTACCACCTCAAAACTAATTATTGGCTAATCAAGTGTGTCTTGATAATTGCAGGTTTTTGTTTTTCAGAAAACTCTAAAATTGTTTTTTAGATTATTGCTACCAGGTTAGAGGTCAACTATTACTATTGAGTGACAAAATACAACATTTGAAAATTAATTACAGATCCTGGAGACTAAGAAGATCCATGCTAAATAGTTTAAAATGAGGTACACATATATTTCTACAAGCAATTTATAAATGGCTATTGTAAATAGTTTGAGTGGTCATGGAAAATAAACTAACTGAAGTAGATGCTATTTCCATACAGCTTTGGAACATTAGATAAATGAAAGAGATCTGCTCAAGGAATCTGAAAAACAAAGCTTTTGCACAATGTTTACTAATTAGAAGTTTATGCACCTGAGAAGCTTGAAATGGTCACATTCACTTCAGTTTTCTCACCTGTAAAATAAACATCTTACTTTTCACACTTTACATAATTGTTGTAAAAATGGATGATATATTATGTGAGAAAGAATGTAGTCAACTTTAAAGTGTCATGCGTATGATGGAGCTTATTATCTAACATCTTGCTACTTAAGCTGTGGTCACGGTGCAATGGCATCAACATTCCTAGGAAGAAAACCGACCTGAAGAATCTCAAACCCCATTCCACACCTACTGCATCAGAATATACATTTTACCCATATTGCCCATAGACTTATTCACACGTAAGTTGGATGGAAAGCAGTAACTTCAATGCTTTCAAGATCCACTCTTATCATGCAATATTAAAAATGTTTTGATATCCCAATTATGTGATGTGAAACTTCGGCAAATCCATGGGGACTGATTTAGACAGATACATATATGGTGTTACTGTTTCATATTCCAATTAAGCATTCCTCTACATAAGTGTTTGGCATATACATATAATCTTGATTTTTGTGTTTTTTGCATCACTGTGGCAAATTTTAGACTGCACATTTCTGGAGGGCAGGGATTGCCTTCAAATACGTAGTTCAGTGCCTGATAAATATGGAACTTGCCTTAAGAAATGGTGATGACAGTATCATAATCTGACAATAATTAGAGGAAAGAATGCTTTGGAGCACAGCTAAGAGTAGGAAATTCTCAGAAATGTTAATTCCAAGTCACCTGAAAATAACAATTCACAGAATAGAAAAAACCCAAAAGGTTGCTATTTAATATTCTTGAGCACCTACACTTAATTTTAATGAAATCTTATGTCAGACTAACCTAGAGTTTCAGGTGGAAATAATCATTCTTTTTTCTATTTCTTTATTTTTTACTGTCATAGGGCAAGAGTCTCAATGTATAATTTTAATAGGATTGGAGGAAGCCTTGAAATATAAGGAATGACAAATCAAATTCATACAGTGTATCAGCAATTACGACTTCCCAGGTTGTGGAAATCAAGTTGAAAAATACAGATGTTAGATATAGTCTTGGAATTTTCAAAACAAGAAATAAAAGCTTTAATATAATTAAACACTTTAAGCTAATGATGACCTACTTAAGAAAATCATTTACCTTTCTAATTTTAAGCACTTGAATTCGTTTAGATTTATAGTCTCTAGACATTGCTAAATTTGATTAAATGTGAAAATTTAAAGTTCACCTGTAAAATGTCCTTGATTAATTTTATCTGTGAAGGGAAAACCTATACCATCTTCTCTGGCCTTGGCAATATCTCTGACAGAATTCCGAATTCTTCTCTGTATTTTAAATGTTGTTGATAGATTATTCATGCAGGTTTCAGTCATGCTGAACAAACCTTAAAATGCATGGAAAATCTGAAAATGCCTATTTAGATAGCTGACACCACCACCCCCGAACTTTTTTACTAAGCTAAAATTTAAAAATCGGGAATCACAGAGCACCAACAACAATGAGAAAAGAGATTGAGTTAGAGGTGCTCTGTAGAACTCCAAACAAACACTTTACATTTGTATTTTCGTGCATTTAAATTGGGGCTGTTAAAATGAGAGCAGGTGGATAGAAAACTGTTAGCTTGGTGCAAAAGTAATCGTGGTTTTTGTCCAGGCGCAGTGACTCATGCCTGTAATTCCAGCACTTTGGGAGGCAGAGGCAGGTGGATTGCTTGAGGTTAGGAGTTCAAGACCAGCCTGGCCAACATGGTGTAACCTCATCTCTACTAAAAATACAAAAATTAGCCAGGGGTATTGGCGGGCACCTGTAATCCCAGCTACTCAGGGGGCTGAGGCAAGAGAATCGCTTGAACCCAGGAAGCAGAGGTTGCCGTGAGCCATGATGGCGCCGCTACACTCCAGCCTGAGCAACAGAGCGAGACTGTCTCCAAAAAAAAGTAATTGCGGTTTTAGTCATTACTTTCAATAGAAGAAAAAAACAAAAGAATACTTTTGCACCAACCTAATAGAAAACCATCAACTAGATTAATCAGCTCATACAATGTGAATTATTGACCAGTAGGGAACAGAGACCAAAGTCAGTGCTGCCTACTACTTAGGAGATGCAAAGATAATTACTCTGATGGACTTCTAGATTCATTCCATTGCTCAACAGATATAGAGATAATTAATTCTCAACAAATATTCATTTGCAATAAATTCTGACAAGTGCTCCATAATCCTTCCAGAATTCAGCAATAAATCAAATACACCTTTTTTTTTTTCTTGTAACTTCCAATTGACAATGTCGTATCATTAAAACCCAGGCTATGTGTAGCTGCTGTTTCCCACTGCAGTGAAAGACATTTCAATGGGAAATGAGTTTGCCTATTAAAAATGTCTTCATTGTTGTTTTCTACCAGTCTGTATCAACAGGTCATGTTCTTTCCTTTCTTTTTAAAATAGTAAATCAAGAAAGAATAATTATGATACTTCTTGCTCTCTAGGAGCCAAGTCGTAAATGCTTAATTAGGTATGCCAAAGTTATTTTTTCTAATAGGGTACAGAAAACTCTTAATAAAAGATCAGATGCATTGATGTATATGCACAATATCAGGAAAGAGTTCTCCTAATCTGCATAATTCCATATGCAACCCTACCAAGTGTAAATTAATCAATGGTGGGCTCCCATGCACATGTACTTATTTATTTATTTATTTTTCTTTTCTACTTTCTTTTAGGTCCAGGAGGTACATGTGCAGGTTTGTTACTTTAGTAAATTGCACATCACTGGGGTTTGGTGTACACATGATTTTGTTACCCAGACAGTGGCACAGTACTTGATAGGTAGTTTTTTGACTCTTTCCTCCTACCCTCCACCTTCAATATCTGACTACTGTTCCATTCTTTGTATCCATGTGTACTCAATGTTTAGCTCTCACTTATAAATGAGAACATGTGATATTTGGTTTTCTGTTCCTCTATTAACCTGCTTAGGATAATGGCCTGCAGCTTCATCCATGTAGCTGCAAAAGACATGATTTTGTTATTTTTTAGGGTTGCGCAGTATTCCATGATGTACATGTGCCATGTTTTCTTTATCTGATCCACTGTTGATAGGCATTTAGGTTGATTCCATGTCTTTGCTATTGTGAATAATGCTACAATGAACATACTACTATGGTGTCTTTTTGGTAGAATAATTTATATTCCTTTGGGTGTACATTCAGTAAAGACATTGCTGGGTTCAATGGTTACTCTGGTTTAAGTTCTTTGAGAAATCTCTGGGCTGCTTTCCACAATGGGTGAACTACTTTACATTGCCGCCACGAGTGTACAAGCATTCCCTTTTTTCCACAACCTCACCAGCATCTGTTAGTTTTTGACCTTTTGATAACAGTAATTCTGACTGGCGTGAAATGGTATCTCATTGTGGTTTTAATTTGCATTTCTCTAATGTTAGTGATGTTGAACATTTTTCATATGCTTATTGGCCGTGTGAATGTCTTCTTTGGCAAAGTGTCCATTTGTGTCATTTGCCTATTTTTTAATGGGGTTGTTTGTTTTTTTTTGTTGATTTGTTTAAGTTTCTCATAGATTCTGGACATTAGACCTTTGTTGGATGCAACCTCCCATTCTGTAGGTTGTCTGTTTATGCTGTTGATGGTGTCTTTGGCTATGCAGAAGATCTTTAGTTTAATTAGGTCTCACTTAATCAATTTTTGTTTTTGCTGCAATTACTTTTGCAGTCTTTGTGATGAAATCTTTGCCAAGGTCATGTCCTGAGTGGTATTTCCTATATTTTTTTCTAGGATATTTATAATTTGAGGTCTTTAAGTTTTAATCTTGAGTTGATTTTTGTATATGGTAAAAGGAAGTAGTCCAGTTTCAGTCTTCTGCATATGGCTAGCGAGTGATCCCAGCACCATTTACTGAATAGGGAGTCCTTTTCCCATTGATTGTTAATGGGCAGCTTTGTCAAAGATCACATGGTTGTAGGTGTATGGCTTTATTTTGAGCTATCTAACATTCACCTATGTGTCTATTTTTGTACCACTACCATGCTGCATTTTACTGTAGCCTACTACTGTATCTATTACTGTCACCCTGTAATATAGTTTGAAGTTCGATAGTGTGATGCCTCTGGCTGTTCTTCTTGCTTAGGATTGCTTTGGCTATTCCAGCTTTTTTCTAGGTTCATATGAAATTTAGAATTTTTTTTCTAATTCTGTGAAAAATGGCTTTGATTGATAAGAATGGTATTGAATCTGTAAATTACTTTAGGTAGTATGGGCATTTTAGCAGTATTGATTCTTTCTGTCCATGAGCATTGAATGTTTTTCTCTTTCTTTGTGTCATCTCTGATTTCTTTCAGCAGTTTCTGCAATTCTCATAGAGTACTTTCCCCTCCCTGGTTAGCTATCTTCCTAGGTACTTGATTCTTCTTGCGGCTATTGTGAATGGGATCAAATTCTTGATTTGGCTGCCAGCTATTGTTGAGCTACTAATTGTTGTACATTTATTTTGCAACGTGAAACTTTACTGAAGTTTTTTGTCAGTTCTATGAGCTTTTGGGTGAAGATTATGAGGTTTTCTAGGTATAGAATCATATCGTCTACAAAGGGAGATAATTTGACTCCCTCTCTTCTTATTTGGATACCTTTTGTTTCTTTCTCATGCCTGATTGTTCTGGGTAGGACTTCCAGTACAATGTTGAATAGGAGTGGTGAGAGTGGGCATCTTTGTCTTCTTCCAGTTGTCAGGTGGAATGTTTCCAGCTTTTGTCCATCCAGTATGATGCTGGCCATGGGTTTGTCAAGGTGATTCTTATGATTTTGGTGTTATGTTCCTTCGATGGTTAGTCTGTTGAGAGTTTTTAAAACCAAGGGAACTGAATTTTATTAAAAGCCTTTTCTGTGTCTATTGAGATGATCAAGTGATTTCAGCCTTTAGCTCTGTTTTTGTGATGAATCACATTTATTGATATTTATATGATGAACCAATCTTACATCCCAGGAATAAAGCCTACTTTATCATGGTGGATTAGCTTTTTGATGTGCTGCTGGATTTGGTTTGCTGATATTTTGTTGAAGATTTTTGTATCTACGTTCATCAAGGATATTGGCCTGAAGTTTTCTTTTTCTCATGTTTCTCTGCCAGGTTTTGGTATCAGAACAATGCTGGTCTCATAGAATGAGTTAGGCAGGAGTCCCTCTTCCTTTATTTTATGGTATAATGTCAGTAAAACTGGTACCAGATCTTCTCTATACATCTGGTAAAATTTGGCTGTGAGTCTATCTGGTTCAGGGTCTTTTCTAGTTTGTATGTTTTTTATTACTGATTCAATTTCAGAACTCGTTATTGGCCTGTTCAGGATTTCAGTTTCTTTTTTTGAGACAGAATCTCGCTGGGTCACCAGGCTACAGTGCAGTGGTGCAAACTTGGCTCACTGCAACCTCAGCCTTCCAGGTTCAAATGATTCTCTTGCCTTAGACTCCCGAGTAGCTCCTTCCATCTCTTTCAGGAATGACAGGTGCGTGCCACCACACCCAGCTAATTTTTGTATTTTTAGCAGAGATGGGGTTTCACTATGTTGGCCAGGATGATTTTGATGTCTTGACCTCATGGTCTGCCTGCCTCAGCCTCCCAAAATGTTGGGATTACAGGCGTGAGCCACTGCACCTGGCCTCTTCTAGGTGTTTTAGTCGGTGTGCACAGAGGTGTTCATAAGAGTCTCTGTGGAATTTTTGTACTTCTGTGGGGTCTGTAGTAATGTCACCTTTGTCATTTCTGGTTGTGTCTATTTGGATCTTCTTTCACTTTTATTAATCTACCTAGTGGTCTATTAATCTTATCTATCCATTCAAAGAACCAACTTTTGGGTTTGTTCATCTTCTGCATGAATTTTCATGTCTTAATTTCATTCAGTTAATCTATGATTTTGGATATTTCTTTTCTTCTGCTAGCTTTGGGGTTGGGTTGCTCTTGTGTTTCTTTTTTTTTGTTTGTTTTGTTTTGTTTTGTTGTTGTTTTCTTTTTTTTTTTTTTTTTTTTTTTTTTTTTTTTTTTTTTTTTTTTTTTTTTTTTTTTTTTTTTGAGACAGAGTCTCGCTCTGTCGCCCAGGCTGGAGTGCAGGGGCCGGATCTCAGCTCACTGCAAGCTCCGCCTCCCGGGTTCACGCCATTCTCCTGCTTCAGCCTCCCGAGTAGCTGGGACTACAGGCGCCCGCCACCTTGCCTGGCTGGTATTTTTTTGTATTTTTTCAGTAGAGACGGGGTTTCACCGTGTTCGCCAGGATGGTCTCGATCTCCTGACCTCGTGATCCACCTGTCTCGGCCTCCCAAAGTGCTGGCATTACAGGCTTGAGCCACTGCACTCGGCCGCTCTTGTGTTTCTAACTCCTGTAGTTGTCATGTTAGGCTGTTAATTTCAGATCTTTCTAACTGCTTGATGTAGGCAGAGGTTTTAGTGTAATACAGGTCAACATTCCAATCCCACAGAATGAGCTTGCTTAGTGTATAACTTTTCCTAGTCTTCATACTTATGAAAAGACATGCCATCTATGTGCAACGTCTAGAAGTATACATAGCCTAAAATATAAATTGAGTCCAAAAATTATCTGTGGGATACATAAAAAGCTAGCTCTTTTCTATTCTCTATTTGGCTTGCATACAAATGATAGCATCCATGCACTTTAATGTTATTCAAAATGAATAACAGAAAAATCCATGGAAACTTGTCAATTTCGTTTGCATTGATGTTTCCAGGACTACTGATTTTGATAGATTTGTTTTCCATTAAAGAAAACAAATTTGATAGATTTGTCTTTCCATTAAAGAACAAATCCCCGATCTCTTACACTGAATTTTGGTGCACAGAATGAGATGGGAAATTGCTCTTTTAATACCAAATTGGGACAAAGCCATTAATTCTGTGAAGCTTATTCTAGCAATAGTTCCTCAAGTGTGTGATGAACCAGGGGTCCCCAACTCCTGGGCCATAGACTGGTACTGGTCTGTGGCCTATTAGGAACTGGTCACACAGCAGGAGGTGAGCAGCAGGAGAGTGAGCACTATTGCCTGAGCTCTGCCTCCTGTCAGATCAGCAGTGGCATCAGATTCTCATAGGAGCATGAACCCTATTGTGAATTGCGCATATGAGGGATCTAGGTTGAACGCTGTTGGTGAGAATCTAACTAATGCCTGATAATCTGAGATGAAACAGTTTCATCTGGAAATTATCTCCAACCCCCCACCAGTCTTGGAAAAATTGTCTTCCATGAAACTGGTTTCTGGTGCCAAGAAGGTTGGGGACTGTTATAACAGACTAGTAATCCTGCTAATGGTGTAACTCAAGTCACAACTAAGTTTAAGGTTGGAAAGCCCCAGTAAATATCTGAGGTCTTAGTGAAAGAGGGCAAAATGAAAGGTGAGAAAAAGTTGTATTAGACACTATGGGTGCAGGGGGAAGATCCCAGAAAATAATAGCTTTGAATGAAAGCCCAAGATATGACCTTCTTGGTAGAGAAAAACTCAACCAGGAAACTTGTCTTACACATTTTTCATAGATGTTGTGCATGTTAAATCCCTACCCTTATCGTAATCCATTAGTATGCTGAAGGCTCAAAGGAAAGAGTACAAAACAGATGCATTCATGCTTCATTTTTCCATATGTTTATTATTCAACACCACACAATGACTGATGGATCCCATATCTAATTACCATATACTGGAGAGCTTTCTGGATTTTTCTAGCCCTGCGGTGACAATAATTGCCATTAAAAAAAGATAAATCAATGTTATAATAATAATAGAATGCCTTATCTGATTTCCCGTTACATATTTTTTTTGGGCTATTAACTTTTCACTGAATTTAAGATGATTTTCTGATAAAATTATTATTATTTTGCTCTGAAAACCAATATAAATATGTTTATCTGCTACAATAAGAATGATAACATGCAAAAATAAATGTAAACTTAGCTGTTATATGCAAAAGATTTTGCTAGTTGCAGGAAATAAAAAGACACATCAGAAGTAGTTGTTGACTTCAAGCTGCTCAGAATTGGGTAAAGTAGACGACCTAGTACACAGTGATTATCTCACCCAATGTCCCAGTATCACCCAGCTGTATTCTGTTCCTTTTCCAGTCCTCATGTTCTAATTATTTAAGACTCGGCTTAAATCCTATAAAAATCTTGGTCTGATATTTTGTCAGAAGACATATTCTCCCCCCTAGTTTCTCAGAGCTCTTTATCTCCACTTCGTATATTATTTGTAATTTCTTATTTTATGATACTATCATGCTTTTCACCACAACAAAGCAAATCCTCTATTTTTTCTTAAGTTGTACCTTATTAAAGCAACTAACCTAAAGGGTAAGGAAAGGACTTTTTTGAGCTTTCAGGAAATAAGAACAAGCCCATTACAAGGAGGGAAAAAATAAAGCTGACCTTAGATATCTACACAGCAACATTTAATTCTAGAATGCAGTGAATCAACACCCACAAAATATTCAAGGAAAGAAAAATATAATCCAAGTCTTTAATATCTAGCCACAGTGTTCAAGTACAAATACAAATGAAACACAATTTTTAACATGTAAGAATTCAGGGAATACTATTCCCATGAGTTCTTATTGAAGAAGGATTTCACTGAACAGAAAGATATTTTTGGAAAGACTATGTAAAAAGATTAGTACTGAAATTTGAATCTATACATTTGTTGAACAATGATTTAAACATATGCAAGGATTAAGGTGACAGAAGAGAATGTAAATGTTAAATGCCTGGGTGGGAGAGTGATAAGTATGGTAATTTTCTCACTTATAATACCAGGAGTTAAAGGATATTTTCAATACTTCAAAATAAGTAATGTGAGTATAAATGTATTTAATATCTCAAAGGAAAACACTACAAAGATTATGGAATTAATCAAAATCAAGTGGATAAGAGGAAAAGCAGTATGAAGAAAACAAATATACAAATTCCATGATGGGTTATAGTGGAGAATCAAATACAGTTTGAAGAAACAGGGGATTTAGGTTATAAAAATTATATTAGATCAAGAATACTAACTTTCTAATGAGCAAAAGCAACTCTCTCTCTCTCTCTCTCTCTCCCCCCAAAGTAAGCAAAAAGAAAATACAAAAAGCTTTAAAGATGGAAAAGCATAACATGAAATTCTATGGTAGAATTAAAATTAAATATATCTCCCCTATTGATAGTTCCATGAGGGAAAGGGTATCTGCTTGTTTTGTCCATTGCTGTGTCCCCAGCACCTGGAACATTGCCTGGCTCATGACTGCAGGCAAAAATTTCTTTAAGGAATGAAATTCATACGGCTAAATTCACATATTAAAGAAAAAGGCTTTCAAGTTACATCAAATAACAAAACCAACTGTTCTTAAGTATATCTTCAATCAAAAAAGAGATCAAGACCAACATTACGGGACTTTTAGAGACAAATAATACAAATACATTGCATCAGTATTTATGGGGTACACTTGAGGCAGTGTTCAGAAAAACAAATCACTGCATTAAATATTTATGTAAGGGAACAAGTAAAAAGAAAAGCACATTAAGCATTCATATTCAAAAATTTATTTAAAAAATCATGAAACCTAAGGAAAGTAGAAGGAAGAATATTGCAACGATTAAAATAAATTGATGAATGAGAAACAAAACGGTAGGACTAGTAAATAACTACAAAAGTAGGCTCTTTGAAAAAATATAATAATACAAATAAGTTTTAGCTGCCAGGATATTTCAATGTTGGTACTTAAGGAAGATAAGTTTTGCTGTGGGAGCTGTCCTGTTCATTATGGGATGTTGAGCAGCATCCCTAGCCAGATGCCAGTAGCTCTCCCCTTCCTAGTTCTAACAACCAAAAATGTTTATGAACATTGCCAATTTTCCCCCTGGGGGCATCAAAATTGTTCCAATTGAAGCACAAACACCCAGTATAAGAAATAACAAGGAAGTAATGATCAGGGAAAATGTTAAAAATCAAAGGCTATTTTAATAAACTCTACAAATTAATATGAAACCTGAATAAAATTCATAATATTAAAGTAAAATTAACAAAAACAGAAAATCTAATGTATGAATTTCCAAAGGAAGAAATTTGTCAAAATCCAATCATCTCAAAAACAGTTAAACCAACCTCTACTACAATGCTGTTTGGCCCTTCCAGATACACTTGACCACATAATTTAGAAAAGAAAATAACCTCAGAAAAGATTAAGAAGACAAAATTAGTATTATTGTTTACAAATGCAATTTAATTTTGCTGATACTATTGTTTACCTGGAAAGAAACGTGTATTTTACTAAGCAACTATGAAAAATAGTAAGAAAATTTAGTAGGTTAGCTCAGTATAAAATCAAAATAGAGAAATCATTTTCCTTCATGTCTACAAATAACCTCTGTTATAGAAGATCATGGTGGAAAAATACAAAATATTCAGGAATAATACTGATAGTAAATTTTCAGGATCTACATTAAGAGACTATCAAAATACTTCTGATGGACTCAAAACAATACCAAGTACTTAAACAGACAGGTTCAACTTCATAAAAATATTAATCTTAAGTATATTTATAAATAAAACACCAACAGAAAATTTGAGAGAACTGAAAAACCTAATGCAAGCATTAATATAGAAAACAAAATCAGAAAGAATAACTAGGACGATCATGAAAAACAAGAGTAATTTGGTGTGGGATGTGGGGATTAAAAGTAGAGGTAGACCTGCTGTTATTAAAAAAATAAAGTAAAGCTACAATAATTAAATCAGTGTGTTATTGGCACTTGAATAGATAGTCATGAAATTGGAACAGCCTGGTAGTACAGAAGTCCAAATAAGTAAAGCATATATGTATATTTAAGGTAGCATTTAACACTAAGGGGAAAAAGATAGTTTATTTAAAATACTGTGGTAAAATATCAGGGCAGCTTTACGAAAAAAAAAACTCAAGATAAATTCCCTGTACAGTATATGCAACCTAAGTATAAAATTTTAAACAATAAATTTACTTTAAGCATTTTAATGACTTTAAATGACAACGGAATAGGAAGGTATTCCTTAGTAGGAGATTTTAAAATCACAGAAACTATAAAAAATGATTAATAAAAAGTTAACATCATTATGTTGTTGAGTCTGTCAAACACACGGTACTTAGGAAAATGCAAAAATTTTTGTATCACTTAAAATGCCATAAACTAATCAAAAGGTGAAAATTGGGAAGCACTTGCAAGGGCTAACTTTCCTAATATAAAAGGCTTCCTTCAGAAAGATAAGTAAAAGACCAAGGTCCAAATAAAAACAAAGGCAAGGATAGGTGACAAGTAACACAAAATTAAAATAAAATCGGCTGTTAGCTATTCTGTTACAATATGCTAAAAACCACATATCATAAATGAAGTAAAAATTAAAACTACAATGAATAGAATTTTTTTAGCATCTTTTAAAATTACATAACTCACTGTGCTAGTGTAAGTGCAGAAAAATTGGCACTGTCGTGACATATATTGCTTTATTGAGCATAAATACTTACTATATCTAGGGAGATCGATTTGGCATTATCTAGCAAACTTACAAATATTCTGCTTTCTGTTCTACTTGTAGAAATTTACTCTGCAGATACACTATAAAATGTGCAGAATATTGATGTGTAATTATGTTATTTATAATAGCAAAATATTGAGGCAAACTTTCAGAGATATGGGACTGATGAAATCATGTATGTCACAGTCTTTGGTATAATAACACATAGCTTTAAAAAAATACAGAAACTCCCTGTGTACTAATTTGGAAAAATCTCCAAGAAATATTAAGTGGAAAGAGCAAAATGGAGTGATAGTGTGCACAGTGGCTATCTTTTCTAACAAAGAGAGGTAAATAGATGTATCTGCTTTTACGGGTATAAGCAAAAAGTAATAATAGCAATAACTCCAGCTGACAAATAAGAAAATTGTACTATTGATAGCCTACAGAAAAGAATGGATACAGATAAGTGGGATGAGATTGTTCAATTTATCTTGTATCTTATGGTTGTGAGTTAAGTGAATGTATTCTCTGTTCAAAGGGAAATAAACTGTTTAAAAATAGTTGACAAAATATTATTATGATAAACATGAAAGAAGATATGCACAGTATGATGAACAAATGCTGACTCTGAAATCCAGAATACTAGCCCACATGAGTCATATTTTGTTAATTTAAAATTCATGTTGACAGAGGAACACAACAGATGAAGCTAGTAATGCAGCTTCACCTTACTGACCCAGAGCACTTCGAGTCTGAGTTTCCTCTGGACCAAGTGGTTATCTTCTCTATACAGGCTGGGGATGCTGTCTCCCAAGCATGCAATAACCACCCCTTTTGAATATTCTAATTCCAACACTCATTGCAACTACGATACTCTTTTCTTCTCAGTGTGAGCCTCAGAAACAATTAAGCACAAAATAATCGTGCATTTGCATAAGCCCAACTTACTGTGTTTTTTTTGTTAGTTTGTTTGCTTGGGATTTTCTTTGGGAAGCAGAAACTTGTTTTGTTGCCCAGGCTGCAGTGCAGTGGCATGATCAAATCTCACTGCAGCCTTGAACTCCTGGGCTCAAGCAATCCTCTCATCTCAGCCTCCCAGGTAGCTAGGATCATGAGCACATGACACCATGCCTGGTAATTTTATTTTATTTTGGAGAAATGGTGTCTCACTATTTTACCCAGGCTGGTCTCCAACTCCTGGCCTCAAGTTCTCCTCCTGCCTTGGCCTCCCAAAATGCTGGGATTACAGGTGTGAGCCCCCATGCCTGGCCAACGACTTACTGTTTACTCAGCAAACATTTATTGGGCATCAATTAGCTATTGGCATAATCATAACATTTCCTCCTATGTGTGAGCGTCAGAAATATTTAATCAGGAAGTAATTATGCATTTGCATAAGCACAATTTACTCTTTAGTCAACGAATACTTAATGGGCATCAATTACATGCCAGGTAGCATGGAAGGTACTGGAAACAGAGAAAGACATGTTCCTTGCCCTTAAATAATTCGCATGGTAATCATTTTTCAGGGAGACAGGAATATAATAGAATTTAATACAATTTGGTCTGTGTTAGAATAGCAGCCACAAATCTTAAGTATGGCAAGAGGCTAGGAGAAGGAGGTAGTAACATTGCCTGGGGAGACTCAGAGAGGGCTTTACAAGACACAGGAAATTTTATTTCTACGAGACTGTCTAGAATTATAAGTGACAGGCAACAGAGTCCTTGCTTTTTTGGACCCTAATGCTAAAAGACTGAATAAATGTCATAGTAAAAAAGTGATTAGTAGGACAAAGTTCTAAGTTCACATTAAACTTCAAAAAACATTTAAAAACTTAAAAAAATATTAAAATTAAAATGGAATTCCTAGTTCCTTGATATCTCATTACAAAATTCTGTTTTTAATAACATCAGAACATAAACATAACTTCAAAACATTTACCAGAAATAATAGCTTTAGTTTTAAAATGGTTCCTCTAAAAGCACGTTCCAATTCAAGGCAAGTGCTCACAAACGAAAATATGAATTATAAAATTTATCTTTTAGAATTTTAATTACATAATTATTTAGTATGAGTTTATAAGAAAGGAAAGCAAAAGAATCACCGTGACAATAGGTGACATCAATAACTACCTGGAATAGTAAAAGGGAAAGAAATTAATCTTTAACGTAAGTGGAGTAAATGTAACTATAAATGGGCCAAACATTATACTGAATTTACTGGTGCTGCCCATGGAATCCTGAAAGTCTTAATATGTTATACATAGATATATACTTTCCTTGACTGAAGATTGTAAGTACTTATTTTTTCAGATAGTATGTAGGCTTTTCCAGGTAGGACCTGGTTCTAATTGACATAAATATAAAAGTGATAAGAAAGCCTAAAGCTGCCAGGTGTGGTGGCTCATGCCTGTAATTCCAGAACCTTGGGAGACTGAGGTGGGTGGATCACCTGAGGTCAGGAGTTCTAGACCAGCCTGGCAAAGATGGCAAAACCCCATCTCTACTAAAAACACAAAAAATTAGCAGGGTGTGGTGGTGGACACCTGTAATCCCAGCTACTCGGGAGGCTAAGGCGGGAGAATCACTTGAACCTGGGAGGCAGAGATTGCAGTGAGCCAAGACTGTGCCACTGTACTCCAGCCTGGGTGACAAGAGTGAAACTCCGTCACAAAAAAAAGGAAAGAAAGAAAGAAAGAGAGAAAGAGAGAAAGAGAGAGAGAGAGAGAAAGAGAGAAAGGGAGAAGGAGAAAGAGAGAAAGAGAGAAGGAAGGAAAGAGAAAGAAAGAAGGAAAGAAAGAAAGAAAGAAAGAAAGAAAGAAAGAAAGAAAGAAAGAAAGAAAGAAAGAAAGAAAGAAAGAAAGAAAGAAAGAAAAAGGAAGGAAGGAAGGAAAAGGAGGAGGAGGAGGGAGGAAGGAAGGAAGGAAGGAAGAAGAAGGAAGGAAGGAAGGAAGGAAGAAGGAAGGAAGGAAGGATAGGAAGGAAGGAAGGAAGGAAGGAAAAGATCCTAAAGCAACTCTCAGGAAACAAAACAGAATGTTGAGGAAAGGAGACTGGTGATGTGCAATGGTGCTAAAACTTGCTGATGGGAAACATTTGCCTAGCACAAACCCAAATCTGTAGGCATGCTTGCAGCCTAATCCCAAATAGTCAATAAGCAGATGTACTCATCTGCCATCTCCAGAGACTTCAGCACCGAAGAGTTGTTTCGCCATTGTAAAGTATCCAATTGGTAATTTTACTCTTCTACCTGGCTAAAAAACATTCATTCAGTTTCTACTAGCTTAAAGGTTACTGTATTTTGCAGTCACCCATGCATGCAATTAGATATGGCTCAATGGACTCTGCTCACCTCACAAGCATGAATACAATATGATTTAAAGGTCAGCCAACTTGCATTCTGTCAAAAGAGCATAAGGAGAGAATTTCAGCTATGTGGGTCTATACGATGGCACACATTTTGCTGACAGTTTTCTGAATCCACACCTAGAGATCACTGGCAAGAGATGATGGTCCAAGATCAAGAATCCAATAAATCATTTCATTATATAGTTATTGATTCTACCACATTTAATAAGGAATGTATGCAAAATTGAAGATGTTAAGTCTGGGAAAGATTTATGGAAAAGACCGTTGACAGCTTCTGTGTGGCTTCCAGGAGAGATTAAGGCCAAAAGAGTGAGGTAGAATTTTGCTCTAAATAAGACTTTACCAATAATAAAGGATATTGAAAATGAAAAGTATTTAGCTTCTGAAAGCACTGTTCCTGACATATGGTTAAGCCAGATGGTGGATTAACATATATTGTAATGTCTAAAAAATTAGAACTTTTTAAATTGGGGCCCATTTACTGCTTAAGAAATTAAGCTATCTGACCCTTCAAGGTTTTCTTATTTTATTCTCTATGATCAGCCATGAGAGTTCTAAAGGGGGAATAAAAGGTGCAGCAAATTTTATCTTGTTCCGTAATACTATCCAGAATCAATGGAATCAAACTATGAACACCTACTTCCTCAAAGACAAATTTCATGAAACCATTAGTTATAATACACATGTTCAAAGGAGCTGAGATAAAAATCACAAATGGCAAATTAATAAAACAGCCATTAAGGAACTTAGACATATTTAAAGTATAATTGAACTGAAACATGACCATGGAGAACAACCTTGACAGTATGCTATTTGAAGCTATTTTCAGATGTATAGATGTGGCCCAATATGGTACTTTTCATGTTCTTCATGCAACTGCTTTCACCTATCCTGACATCTTTGAGTTATCTGAATTTAGGAAGTATCACTATTCATGTTGCACAAGTACTAACACTGAATATACTTATCACATTCTCTAGAATGTGGCTTTAAGCTATCCTGGGTATTCAGATGGTTAAGATTCTTAGATGATCCCAAAGTTTCCCTTTAATTATTTGTAACAGTCTTCTGGACTAATAATACTTATAAAACCTTGGGAATAGCCTATGTAACATAGTGAGACCCCATCTCTACAAAAAAAAATTAGCCAGGTGTGATGATACATGCCTGTGGTCCCAGCCACTCGTGAGACTGGGGCAGGAGGATGACTTCTGCCCGGGAGTTCCAGGCAGCAGTGAGCGGTGATTACACTACTGCATTCCAGTCTGGGCAACAGAGAGAGACCGTCTCAAAATAAATATACAAATATATAAAACCTTAAGAGTTAATTCTCTAGAAAGCATTTTATTTTAGCTTAACACAATTAATTTGATCTATCACCAAATCCTACCTGTTTGATGAGCCATATTTACTATTGCCACTTTCTGTCTACCATTACAATCAGTGATTACTTTCTGTCTACCATTACGATCAGTGATTACTCTCTGTCTACCATTACAATCAGTGATTATTGATCAGGTTAGTGAAGAATTTTGAATAGTTTTAACAACTGTTTGGGGGCCCAAATTGAGACTTGATTAACAAATGCAAAAGAGTCATGATAAACGAGTCAACCCTGACCAAGATGAAACTGCTGCAATTATTACATAATGAAGATGGTAGCTTTCTATTGTAAGGGCTATGTAAATGCAGCACACTGTACTATTATTATCATAATAATCACGAGTTCTTTGAGGAAGGGTATGTGATATAACTCCCATCCATGGTCCCTAACAGAATGTCTTTCACAAAGCAGATGTTCATTAAATGACAGCTGAATAATAAAACACTATTATAGAGAACTCAAGTATGAATCTAGTATTTCATTTTAAAAACTTGCCTAATTAGACTTACATACAATACTGCATGCAGCAGCTACTTGATCAACATGTGTGTAAAATATCAAGTTTGGTCAAACAATTGCTCTGATTCAAACTTGTGATATAATTCCTGACTCAGCCCCCACAGAATATTTAAAATATAGTAATACAGTAAAAGAATTTTTCCACCACTTCATGAGCAGTCAGTAGGGTCTTGAATGCTACCTTTCAATATGCAATTAAAGGCCTTAGGAAGAGAGAAGTTTCTTTTTTCAACATGGAGAATCAGGGTCTTAAGAATGACTTTGTGAAAACTCCAGCTTTTGTTGCTAGGGAATATTGATTGTTTTTCATGGTGCTTGTAAAGGCATTATTTGCCCTGATTCTTTTGATGAGTTGAGACTGTTCACACAGTAACTTCGGAATAGAAAGAACAAACCCCTCTCTTCCTCTGGTGGCACTTTGCCGTCAGACTACAAAAATGGGAGAAGCATGTGAGGTGACCTTCTCAATGTTGTCTGAACAATGAGGCAATCATTACAACTCACATTCTATCAATTTTTATGTGACACTGACCAAAGGCAGTTTGAGGCCCCTTTCAAACAGTTTGCATCAAAAAAAAAAAAAACAAAACAAAACAAAAAAAAACAAACCTTGAATGGCATTGTCACCAGGACTACACTACAACAAAAACCAACTATTGAGAAAGGCTGGTGTCTAACTAGAAGACAGGATTGCTTTAGATATGGAAGCCATTGCTCTGATATTTTAAAATATTTTTAAAACAACATTATGATTGATTCATTTATATAGTCAACTCTATTCTGCTTAGTACTCGAAGTGTGGACTCATGTGGATAATCTAAAACATTGAGAATTCAAATTACATTTATATTAAATCTGACATAATAATCTAACGTTTTAGGGTATGCCTAAATTTGCCATTCTATTTCCGTTTATTCTGGTAACTTTTGAATTTGGTTCTCTGGCCCTGGAAATGCCACATTTAGCCACAGAAAAACAGTTTTGATTAGGGGATAGCATTAAACATTAGCTAGTTTAGTGCACACTCAGGAAAAATTACAGTCATCATTTTGATGAGTTTGGCATAAGTTATGGTCAGCACAAGAAAACAGGGCACCTGTTCATATTTGGTCACCAGAGAATATTCTGCATTTAATTAACCACTTGATATTTACACCTTGAGAAAAAAATTATGCCACAATACAAGCATAAGTGTTTTTGATAAATATTCAAATATTAGAAAATAAATTAAGATTTAAATATTTCAAGTCTATTTCAGCCATAAAATTCTGATCATACTCTTCCTATCTACCTAATTCTTGCTAACAATCATTCAAATGACAATTCTGATATATTTAGAACATTGCTTTTAAAGACTTTATCAAACAAAAAATAGAGGATACCTATAGCCTTCTTTTTCTGGAGAATCAAAACATAGTATAAAATGGAAGCTTTCTTTGTGCTGTAAATAATTCAGTACGTTATGGGGCAAATAAGTCTAATTTGAAGGGTTTTTCAAAATTTCTGGTAGACTAGAAAGGAAGGACCCAACTCGGATGTTCATCTATTTAAAATCAAACATAGAAGATTAAATTCACACAAGCCAAAGAACACGTGGACCTGGACCTTCCAGAAAAAGCATAGAGTTCTAAATGCTGAAATCAGGTGAAGCATACTTAATTACTAGAATCCAGAAAGAGCAAAAGTGAGACATGCTATTTTATTTATTCCAGGACAAAATATGCCATTGCCTATGATTGTGGGTTTTGGATAAGAAAAATTAAAAGTCTTAAGCTGCTTGTGAGTCAATAATGGAGCTACTGGGGCACAAATCGGTATCCTTTGTCACTCTATGGCAACTCTTCTGTCTCACAACTCACTTTTGTCTATTGATCAAATATTTCAGGGCCTTCAAACTCACATAACATGTTTCTCCTAGAAAGAGCTACTTATCTTTTCCTAATTAAGAGCAGGGAGTGCACCATGAAAATGTTGTCATTGATGAGAACCCACTTTGATTCTGAGAGCGTAAGTTGTGCTTTTCTGCTTCAGTCATGCTATGTATTGTCTATAAGTCTACTATACTACTATATTCCTAAATTTGGCTATAACAGGTGTATCAGTTGATTCACCAACTTTCAAGAAATGTTTGACACTATCTACTAAAGCTAAACATAGCTAGCCTGTGACTGTGCAATTCTATTTTTATACAAAGTCCCAAGACAAATGACTGTATATGTCTACCAAAAGAAAATGACTAGAATATGTTTAGCAACTTTATTCATAATAGCTCCAAACTGAAAATAACCCAAATGTCTATCATCAGGAGAATGGGTAAAGAAATTGTGGTATACACAATACAAAGGAATACTACACTGCAATAATAATGAACGAACTAAGATGTACAAAACAGCATGAAGAAAATCAGATATTTTTAGTTGCATGAGAAAAAAAAAGCCAGATACAAATGGGCCCATGTAGTATGATCCTATTTATATAAAGTTCAAAAACAGAAAAAAAAAATATGTGTAGAAAACAAAAGGGTAGTTAATTCTTGATGGAGAGCTTTGTCTGTGAAGGAGCATTAGGAAAACTTCTGGGAGTGGTAGAAGGGTTCCAAATATCTGCATAGTAGTTACACAGGAGCTTTACACATTAGATTTGAGCACTTTGCCTATAAATCATTCCTCACAAGAAGCAATATCATTATTTAGGATTTAGTCTACGCTAGGTATTTATATAAGAACTAGTGATACACCAGTGAACAAGATGATAGAGTAATTGCATGTTTAATTTTTTTGTGTGTGTTTGTGTGTAAGTCTTTTTGATATAGATTGAGCGTTATGTAAAGTCAGAGACCTGTCTGACCAAATTTTGTATTCTCTAGGATGAGAAAATATTCAGGCTCTTAGGAAAGAATATCAGCTGGGTGTGGTGGCTCATGCCTATAATCCCAGCACTTTGGGAGGCCAAGGTGGGCAGATCACTTGAGCTCAGGAGTTCCAGACCAGTCTGGCCAACATGGCAAAACCCTGTCTCTACTAAAAAATACAAAAATTAGGCAGGAGTGGTGGTAGCGTGCCTGTAATCCCAGCTACTGGGGAGGCTGAGGCTGGAGGATCCCTTGAACCCAGGAGGTGGAGGTTGCAGTGAGCCCAGATCATGCCCCTGCACTCCAGCCTGGGTAATGGAGTGAGACTCAGTCTCAAAAAAAAAAAAAAAAAAAGGAGAAGAAGAGAAAAGAAGAGAGAAGAGAAAAGAAAAGAGAAGAAAAGAAAGAAAAGAAAAGTTTCCTCCAACTCTAGAGTGACTGAGGAAATAAAAGTGTATGTACCTATGTTGGTTGCTTCTAACTAGAATCAATGTCTCTGTCAAAGTGCTTTCTGCTGCCAACTCTTTCACAAATAATCACTTGTCTTCAAGTAACACAAAGATCACCTTAATTTTGATTAACGTCAGCTATGGTAGAAAAGAAAAAAACTTACTGGATAGTCAGGAAAATACTCTGAAAACATTACTTAATTCACATGAGACATATATCTCAGCAAAATTAAAAGAAAGAGCCCCTAAAAGATTAATCATAATAAAAGCATTATATCGAGTATGCTTTTCACATTACTGCCTTTCTAAACATTGCTCTCATTATACCCTGGGGAAACTGATTTGGTCTTAATGCCAAGGAAAAGAAACAATAGGAAACTAAATCATATCAGTTGTTTAATAAAACTGTTGAAATGCATATCCTTGAAAATGTATTTATGAATTGATCAATGGATCCAGAGGTTATTTCTGACCAACAGCATATAAAACATATCAAAATCATTGGATCTCCCCACTTTTACTGAAGGAAAATATATGCGGACTTTGGATGAAGAGATATGGCCTGATTTTGCAAGCTCCTAGAATCTGAACTCGCCCTCTCAATTGCATACTTTACGAAAGTGCTCAGTCACCTCCTTTCAATCTCCAGAAGATAATATTTCTGAGAGCAGAGAGACCATTTTATTGATGTTGGGCTTTTGCTCCTAGACATGGAACTAATCCTATTAAAGAAGAGGGAAAGGGAAGGAGGAAATAAGATGATATTGAGAAATCATGACTCCTGGCAAGAGTAACGTGTATTACATAAGTATTTAATAAAAAAATATGGCAACAGGGTGAGAGGGACAAATTAACAACACAACTCTCTCATAAAAGGCTACAGGAAGGATTAATAGAAATACTACTCATAGACCATGTATCAAATAGCTGAGCACATTATAAGACTTCAATAAAAGGTAATTTATTGTTAATGTTAGAGAAAAGTTTAAATTATTAATATTATAAATATTGTGAACTTTTCCCATTGCAATCATTCTAACAAAAGCCAATGAACAGAGCTGGGGGAGAGGTATACTAATTAAAATTAGGATCTATCAGGGGAGAGAAAACATTTCAGAGTTTTACGTATTAAGTGCATCCTGAGTAAGCTGAGTTATAGGGGAAGAAAGTGTTATGATACCTAGAAAGTTTAAATTATCAGTGCACAATGGGGATCATGTTAAAATGCATATCATAGAATAAAGTTTTCCAATCAATTCCAATTCACGTTTGGTATAATAAAATAATTAGATATCTGTTTTACATATCACATATAAGCACAACCTGATCCTCTACTATTATTTCTTTATTATTTGCAATCTCTGACTAGTCATCAATGTAAACCTAACTTTATTAAAACAGAATTTAATAATGGTATTTGTCAAAGTTTAAACACATATTTCTCATGCCTGACCCCAAGCGGTTTTAACATGAAAGAAATACATTACATTTACTAAACATAGCCATGCACATACATTTTCCTAGAGATGTGTCTATTATTAAGTCTATGGAACATCTCCAGTGGCCATTAATGTCTTTCCTGAAGTTATATGGCATTTCATGAATGTACCCACCTGGCAGGACTCTGGTTGGCATTCCAAAATAAAGAGCTAAAACATCCCATTAATGAAATTGATAGTGCTTTTTGACATCGTATCTGGTGGGGAGGGAAACTGCAAGTCACTTCTGTCATGGTTTAACTTCTTACGCTATTCCAGATGAGGAATTCATTGTCATAAATATTCAGCTTCATGTCAAAGAATAGTGAACCCAGCTAGTTGGTCTTTGTCCTGTCCTCATCTTCTGTCATAATTCTTACAACTAGCTACAATGAGACAGAGTCTTACTTCCCATACAAATTAGTCATTTACTGTGATTTCCTGCTTCTGACTTATAATTTTGCATAATTTTATAATTGTTAAATAATAGAAACTTTCAATAATCTGACCAAGTATACATCGTTCCTTTTAATCTTTTGATACTTTTGCAATAATTCATTGTCTTACTGATTTGTACCCTCTATTCAAATCTACTTCTGCATTACTATTATCGCACGTGCACACACACACACACACGTAAACCTATAACCAACACACTTGTTACTGTATAGATATTTACATATTTTATGTTTACTTATAAAAATAAATTGTACATATTTTATATATGTACGTATTTTAAGTAAAATATGCATGTTAACTTTCTTTAAAAATGATGTGTTCTATACTAATTTGCATGTTATTTGGTATGGTATATGCCATATATTTAAACCATTTAATGTCAAAAAAACTTTTGACATCAAGTTGTTCTTGCTCCCTTAAAATGCTCTTATCTTTGAGTCACTTTAATTAGACCGAAATGAAATCGTTTCCTTAGGCAACAGCATAAAAATAGTAAAGTAGGTTTTAAAAGTCTTATTGAAGAATAATTTCAAGTACAGTTTTATTTGACAAAATTATTTATGGAGATAGCAGAATAGATGGATAATGACCATTCCTAAACTCAGGCAATTTGAACTGAGTTTTCTTGAGCTCTTGGACTTTCGTTTAATTAGCTTGGATCTGGTGACTATATGGAAATTAATATTTGTTTTCACCATCACTAGTTTCCATGTCTGGATTTCAAGAATTATGCTCCTCAGAAAAATCTCACCCTTCAGTAGCTGTTTCCCATAAGCTCATAAATTGTAATTATGCTCCCACAGACTAAATGCAAAATCTTACTAGTGCTTGGTTTTTGTAAAACTGCAAGAGAATTCTGTGCAGATAATATTACGAGACTTGGTTATTCTTCAAAATATTAAACCAGTACCATTATTGCTACATGCCTTTTCTAATTTTCCTACATTTTATCAGATTAAATAAGTACCTTCCCATATCTTTTGGGGGTAATTTTATTAGTATCAAAAGCCCTGTTAAAGTCTCAGCATTAGCATTTAGCTATAGAACCAGAATTTTCAATTCATGTCCTAGTTTTGCCACCGTGTTATTTAGACCCAATTTCCTATTCAATAGCAATCAAAACATAGCCTGTCCATCACCCAAATGATCTCTATATCAACATCAGGGAGTGACAGACGAAGCTCTAATCCCTATATCAGTTGCACACATATTGCTTGTAATCATGCTCATCCCTGACTTTTGAGTAATTTCTCTGAAACCCTTATCCATCATTATCCTGGGATTTTCACTTCTTAAAGAATAGGTTTCTCCATATCTTCTGTTCAGAGCCATTTTAACTTCCACACATGGCGCAGTGGTGGCTACATGTAGTTCATCTATTTCATGAAACATATTTTGGTGCTGATTTTGCTGATTGGTTGAGTTAACCAAATGTTCTAGTTGACTAGGGAGAGATTTTTGTTTGTGTTTTTACTCTTAAGCATGAAAATACTACTTTGCCAGAAGTCTCCCTTGGAAGAGTCTTTCCATGGTCACAGGAAAACCGGCTTTCTCCTCATTTCATAACAAGGAATACAAATTTACACTTTATACAAAATTAGGGTGAGCAACTTCTAAACGATATTATTCTATTTTTGAACTTCGGCTTGACTTCTGAGAGGGCTTGACATGCAGCAAATGTCTGAGAATCAAACTCCTAAATTCCAATCCTTACCCTATCCTGTGTGATTCAGGACCAGTGAAGCTTGCATATTAGTAAGGTAGTGGTAAAATTAAAAAAAAAAAAAGCAAAACGAACAGAAACTTTACAAAGTAAAGGTTGTTTTTGTTTGTTTGTTTGTTTGCAGGGAAGAGAGGAACCAGGAAAATTTTGCATGAGGAAAAATATAAGACATGATAATAAATATAATTTTAAAAATAGGGCTGGGTGCAATGACTCATGTCTGTAATCCCAGCAATTTGGGAGGCCAAGGTGGATGGGTCACTTGAGGCCAGAAGTTTGAGATCAGCATGGCCAATATAGCAAAACCCCATCTTTACTAAAAACACAAAAATTAACCAGGTGTGGTGGTGCACATGTGTAGTCCCAGCTACTCAGGAGGCTGAGGCAGGGGAATCACTTGAACCTGGGAGGTGGGGGTTGCAGTTAGCTAAAGTCACGCCACTGCACTCCAGCTGCGTGACAGAGTGAGATCCTTTCTCAATAAATAAATAAATAAATAAATAAATAAATAAAATAAAATAAACAATAGCAGTTAACATAATTGATTTAAACAGTATAGTTTGTTTGTAATAAAAATGTATTTAAAGCATAAACAGTATGGAATTGATTCATTTTTTTTTCAAACTGGAGAAGGTTAATATTGGATACCTTAATCTTTTGCTCTGTGGTAATCCACATGAAGATTTAAAGGTTTTGAAGCATTTTATTTTATACTATTAAGGAAAGTATAAAAACTTCTGGGTGACTCAAAAGCAGATTAACACAAATGGGCAGAGTGATAACTAGAAGTTCCTCAAGTAATGATATATGAAAGAAATTCATGTTCCACATAAAGAGAAAGAAAGCAGTGAACAACGACTTGTGAAAAATCGTGTTTCTATAAATCTTTGAATATGATATGCTGTCATCAATGCTTAGCAACTGAAGAAATATGCGTCACTAACGAATCAGATTTTATTAAATGTGCGTGTTTGCATTTGCATGTATATTTATCCCCTTTATCTGCACTGCCATCACTATTACTTATGTAACTGCAGTTATTCAGTTAAACACATCCTAATAGAGAATATAAAATCATTCTCTGGAGAATCTAAGCAAATTACTTGGTTGCATTTAAGATCCATCATGAGTAGCTTTTCCTGTGTCAATTCATTATACCCAAGGGCAATTCGTCTATTTCATCCTGTTTCAAGGTCATGGGTTGAGCTTGATTAATATGACTGCAAAACAGAATCTAAGTGGAAAATATCGGTCTAGTATCAGAAAATGTTTTGCTAAGAAACTGAATAGGGAAAGCTTCATAATGAAAATACTGCATCATAAAATAACAGTTGTATTGGAATTTCAAAAATTATTTTGGGGGTGATGAATAAGAACTATAATAACAATAGATGTTAAGGCTATGGTTTAATGGCTGTAAAACAATTTTCTATATGTAAAACATAGCTGACAATATATCCATAAAATAGAGAAAAAAATGAATTGAGTGAGCTGAGCACAATTATGTTATTTAAAAACTCCAGAAGCATTAGATTGGAACAAGGAAATTCTAAGTATATGGGTAAAATGCACTAAGTCTCTGACATGCCCTGTATAAATATTCATGGCAATAATTTTCCCATGAGAGGAAAAAAATGTCTTAGGAAATGTCTGTAAGTAGAAATAGGGGTGGTTTTGTACTTTCTTCGCTAAAGAAATCTGTAGATTGAGGGGAGTTTAAAATATTTCCTCAAAGAAGAAACAATCAAAATCCCCTCTTTTGTATAAGATACAAAATACAATAAATATGTTCTTACCACAAAATAGTGGAAATAGTTGAACTTTAGGTAATGGTTGAAGGAAAAGTTTGCTGAAGCATAGGATGCAGCAATGAAAATAAACGGGGTGTGGGATTTCACAATCAATGATTCACACCTAGGACTAACGCCAGAATTCTTAATAGTTAGCTGATCTCGTAGGTGGGATTCTACGTGGCATTCTCATATACGTCTCTAACGGCTGAATGTCTTCATTGTGGATGCTTTTGCTGACAGAAATTACTCAGTAAAATATGTGGACTAAGGCTAAGTTTATACTTTGCTGTTACATCTTTTTTTTTTTTTTTTTTTTTTGAGGCGGAGTCTCGTCTGTCGCCCGGACTGGCGATGCAGTGCCAGATCACAGCTCACTGCAAGTCCCGCCTCCCGGGTTATTACACCAATTCTCCTCGCCTCAGCCTCCCTAGTAGCTGGGACTACAGGCGCCCACCACCTCGGCACAGCTAGCCTTTCTGTATTGTTTAGTACAGAGACGGGGTTTCACCGTGTTAGCCAGGATGGCTCGATCTCCTGACCTCGTGATCCGCTACCGTCCGGCCTCTCCAAAGTTTACATCTTTTTTCTTCCCCAACCGAATCTTCTGTCACTTGAAGCTTCTCTGCGATAGTAATCAATAACCAATCTCCAAACCAAAATCATCATGTCAAAATGTCCCTATGCCTAGCAAACTAGTTTTCCCTTTGCCAAGTACAAAACCTTCTGACTTGACAAACTACAAGATACCATAAAAGGGTAGTTTAGGCAAGTGTACCTCACAGGCATATTCATCTATATTTAGCTATTTACAGCATACCTGACTTTCCCAAATATGTTGTTTGCCAATGAAGACAAATGCTATATTTTAAACATCTTTGATCTCCCACCAAATTTTTACTGTGCCCAACTAGTAGTGTTTATTCAGTGGCTAAGAAATCACACTAAATTGGATTCTGTTCATCCTCAACTTGTTAAAATACATAACAGATCCTTGGACTGGGATTCTTCCTGCCTCAGATTTCACAGTAGAATCAACCCAGTGCCTACCATAATACAACCCGCATATTACACACATCTCCATATGCAGAATTTACACATGTGATGCGGGAGAACACATTCCATGACTGTTGGACCTCTCAGGTAGCACAAGGTATAAATAGAGGTCCAAGGGTCAGAAATAGAATTTTGGAGAAAACCTGTTATCAGATTTCTCCAGAGAAAGCGACTGCTGTGTTGTGAGTCCCTTTTCCTGCCTCTGTGGAGGGAGGGCTGAGAGGTGTTATCTCTCTGCAACGGAAGGACACAGAGGACAGGGCCCTGACTCATTTCTTACAAAGTTAAACTTTACTAGGCTCTAACCCATGCCAGAGAAATATATACAGAGACTGAAAGTCTGACTCGCTGCTTTGATAGCAGAAACAGACAGGAGAGTACCGCCGTATGGAGATAGGGTACAACCCCCAGAAGTTGTGAGAACCAAGGATGTATAGGGTTTTATCTGGATCAGATGTAGGTCAAGACAGATGGGGGTGGGGAGTCACTTTGGATAAGCTAAACTGGGGTACAGGGATCAAGGGACCTCACCACAAAGAGACTGGCCATACACTGCAGGGTACGCAGGGGCTGACGAAGGAGCCACAAAGGAATTATCTGCAACAGAAATGTCAGTTAAGGGAACTGCGGGTGAGAGAATCCAGAAAGGAATCTTTAAAGATTCCATGAAAACACTCATGAAAGGAAAAAAAGATGGCTTTTATATTGGCCTGGTCTACCTGAAAACCTCAGCTTCAAACATCAGCCATGGATGGCCGAGGGTTTATGAAGCCACCCAGGTAAACAAGAACTGTACTATTTTTACACCTTCTCTGCTCTACACATCACCTTGGTCCCTGTAGAGCTAATACAGCATCTAGGTAGTAAGAGACTCTAAGAAAGAGGAACTAAAGCTATACCTCCATTCCCAACCACAGGCTTCCGCACTCAAGCAAACCTCACCTGGGGGAGGATGTAACTGTTGATTACACAAGCTTTTAAGTTTGGATTAATACCTTGGACTCCATTCTAATTACTGAATTGGCACTGTGTTTTGTTTGTGATTTAAAGTGTCTGTAGAGCTGTGGAGATGTCATGGCTCTGCCAGAGGTTATGTCCAGGAACACATGAAAATTATGCCACACTGTAATACAGTGCAAGGAGGACAGAGAGAGAAAAGAAAATTTGTTTTGCTTATATCATGAGCTTATGTCAAACACACTGGTTACAAACAGATGAGTTTTTTAGTTAGTTAAATGAATTCTCCCTACCTAAAGTAATTTATGTAGAGTCAGACTAGGAAAACTCAATATGTGATATCTCCAGCAGCCTGTGGGCCAGTCTGAATTGTTTGTGCTTTCTGGGGAAAGAAGCGTGTGAAGAAAAAAATAGTGGCAGTGGCCCATGAAAATTCTGCCTTATGGGCTGTTTTCCTGAGAATGTTTCTAGCTGATTTTATTAAGGAGGGGGACTGACTGTCAAAGACAACAGAGGTGCCCCCTTAGTACTTGAAGAATTAGAAAATGTGTTCAGATAATAGCTTGAACCCCTAGGTGTGCCAAGAGGAAGGGAGACAGCAGGCTCTTAAACAGTGTTGTTAAAATTCACACTTATTTAAAACACAGTAATTAGCTAACAAACCTTGGTGACAGACTGCTATGAATTTTGTGCTAACTCCATACACGTAAATTAAACCATTCCAAGTTCCCCACGTGCAGCTTTTGACATTTGTTTTGTACAAGTATGCTGGCCGTGGGGAGGCATAAACTTTGCTTTTAATTCCTTTGGCAACTGAGCTGTGGATCACTTTGTTAAATTTCTTGAAAGAGATTCAAAAACACTTTTTTGAAGACAAAAAATGTCTCCATTGCGTGTTAAGCTCTAAAATGTATTCTAATATGAGTAGTTTTCAAAATGGTTTTTAGATCTGACTGCAGACAGTAAAATATTATGTAATTATGGTATATATAGTCATGTGCCACAAAAACGATGTGTTGGTCAACAATGTACTACATATGAGAAGACGGTCCCATAAGAGTAGAATACTATATTTTTACTGTACCTTTCTATGTTTAGATACACAAATATCACTGCGTTACAACTGCCTACAGTATTCAGTATAATACCGTACAGGTTTATAGCATAGGAACCATAGTCTATACCATTAAGCCCAGGTGTGTAGTAGGCTCTGACATCTAGGTTTATCTAAGCATACTCCATGATGTTTGTTCAGTGACGAAATTGCCTGAGGATGCATTTCTCACATGTATCCCAATCATTAAGTGACACGTAACTGTAATTTTTTTTCCAATCAAGTGCTCCTCTAGTTGCTTTGGATAAACTCATCAAAAAGTAGATAAAAGCCCCTAAGAACTACTCCCCCATACACACACACACACATCCTGCAGAGAGGGAGAGAGAAAGAAAAGACGTCAGATTTCAAGAATTTCTAAAATGTAAAAGTGTCTCTAACAAAAGGCATAATACCTCAAAATTAAGTATAAAATCAAAAATTTTACTTATCAGCCTTTTCCTTTGAATTACGGTCATTAGCATAAACGCTCTGGTTCTCTTTGGGCTATTTAAGCATAGAGTTTCTATTTTTCTACTGTGTACATTCCCTGCAAGCCTAGCAAAATAGTGAGTATATAATAGGTGCTCAGAAAATGTAGGATTGAATCAAACAATATGGCAGGAAAAACGGTCCATTTTAAAATGTTGAGTATGACATTATTTTGAGTAACTAGGTAAACATTAATTATTTCATAAACAATTATTTAGTATCAGGGCATTGATTGATAAAAATGTTTTCTAACTAAATTGGGACTTAGCTTAGACCTTTCCTTACTGAAAATACAGTCTTTGACTCTGCAGTATTAATCCCGTCAATGTCCCATCCCAGAACTACAGAAGAATCAGAATCCATATTTTAACAAAATTCCCAGGTGGTTTATACATGCATTACAGTTTGAGAAATGCTAATTTATACTCCTGGTTTTCAACCAAAACTACTTGTTACAATCATCTGGTGTTCTTTTAAAAAATATCAAAAAGGGGGGGAAAAGAAAAGAAAAAAAACCTATTCCTGGGCCACACTCCAAACCAATTAAATATGCATATGAGTCCAGGGATGAAGTATCCTTTTTAATGCTCCATGAAGTTCTCAAGTGCAGCCAAGTTGAGAAACATTGGTTTAAACACAACAACGAGATATGCTGGCTATGCTGGAATTTTCTGAACTAAATGAAATCGAGTTTTGAAATTAAATCAGAGGAAATAAACTTTCAATACTGTTTATCAAAACTCCAGTAAGACATTACTTAATACCTTACAGATGTTAGGACCAAATGGAACGGCACTTTAGTCTAAATATGCACTCTAAGGCTCATAAATGCAGTTCAACAAAACATCCTATTCTTCCTCTTCTTTGAGGCAAAATCATCTTAAACAGTTAACATCAGTATGCAGACTAAAACTGAGCTTCAAAGTTCTGCAAAATTAAAGCAAACTTTCCTTACTGAGCCTAAAGAGGATCTAATGTTGTGTCATATTTCATCTTTAAAGCCTGAAACAGTTTTCCCTTAGGAAAAATCAAATGAATCAATTCTCCCATCAAGTAAACTAAAATCTCATTATGACTTAGATTCTTGTTAAAAATTTGGCAGAGTATTCCGATTTGTTTTCATAAATCACCATAACTATATAGCACATCCAGAAATCTCCAGAATGAATAAATATTCTCCAAGCACACAATAACTAAATTGACCTAATATTTTGTGTTAATTCATACCATCAATAAAATGACTTTCAAAAAGGAAACCTTTTCCTAAAAGCTAAATAATACAATTGCCTGGGTATATCATATTTTTTGACAATATTGATAAAACAAAAATAAGAGATGATTTTTTTCACATTTAATGTGGAATCCCAAAGGGTCTAAGCAAAAAAAGCTTGCATTCATAATAGATAAATCAGGAATGTAGAAAATATGAATTCTATTTTAATTCTGGAGAAAAGGGTAAACAAAAATTCGAAAAGAGGGTAATTAAAATAATCAAAATGATTTATTTTCTTATTTAGTCCTCTAATCAACCTAAGGAAGTAGCTATTATTACCCCCACTTTCCAGAAGAGGAAACTGATGCACAGACAGGACAGATACGTTGCCAGGGTCACACTTTATACTTTATTGAGTAGAATGTTAAAATGACCCGACTCCTAGAGCCTTTGCAGTCAGACAGACCTCCACGAAAACCTCTAATATACTCCTGGTTATCAAGACTCTACTTCTCAGCCAACAAGAGTGGAATTCCAGAAGACTAGCCCTAGAAACTTACAGCAAATGTCTAGTGAGCCTTAAAACGTCCCTGGGATCCACCGTCTGATGCCAGCTGCTTTGTCTCTGTCTCTCTAAATGTTCTGGTCTACATCAAGGCCATTCAGGTGTGTTAGAACTCACTAGGTATATTCAAGTATACAGGATATCATCAACGCTTTCTAAGGACATCATCAGGCTTGCATCATTTTCACTTTATAAGTAAGTCAACCTTCAGGGTTTTTTTCATATTTTTTAATAAAAAAGGGAATCATTGAAGATAAAGGACAAAACATCAAAAGCCCTTGCTCTTTAAAGACTGACAAACAAGGTAACTTAAGTATGACACAACTTTGCTCACTTGAAGAGCTGGCCTGGAAACATTTCTTTGGTCAATAACAGAGTCAAGTCTTATCTCAGATGATTTTTTAACGTACTCTTTTTCAACAGATGCATCTGTGTAAGAGGAAGTAACATGCGATGTTATATTCCTCGGTGTTGGGAGTTTACTGGTCACTCAAACTGCAGAGTCCACAACTGCAGGCAGTGCTATTCAGACGGACTAAGAATCAAATGAAGACCCAGGAGTTGAGTGATGCGAAGGGCCTCATAGAAAGGGTAAGTGGCTCCTTCTTCCTTAATTATTTCTCATGATAAGTATTGATAAAGCATCAAGAGTCGGCAAAGGATGTCCCACAGGACAAATCCAGCCCACCTCCTGATTCTGTAGAGTCATGAGCAAAGAACAGTTTTAACATTTTTAAATAGTTCAGAAATTAAAAAGAAGAATATTTGAAGAAACATGAAAACTGTGTAAAATATAATTTTCAATATCCATAAATGAGTTTTTGTTTTTGTTTTTTTTAACACAGCCATGCTCATTCATTTACTTATGGCGTATGGCTGCTTTTAAGCTATACACCAGAGAGTCTGGTGCATACCATGGCAGAGGTGAGTAATTGTGACACGGATTGTGTAGTGTAAAAAGCCCACAATATTTACTATCTGGCTCTTTAAGCAAAGGTTTGCCAACCTCTCTCTGACACAATAATGAAAAAAAGAAATGCCTTTCAGCTTAGCAAATATGGCAGTGACTCTGTTACTTGCTCTTTCTTTTGGCCTGAAAATAAACTGAATCTCTGCAAGCTTCCGTTTTCTTCTATGCATTATGGGCATAAAGAATTGGCTCATAGGAAAGAATTCATTTAGCAGACTGTTTTGCACATAAAAAAGCACTTAATAAATTAATGTTTTCCTTAAGTTGGAAGTACTTAGCACCCTTTCTCCTTCTCTACCTGCCAAACTCGTACTGTGGTCCTTCAAAGGCATAACAAAATATTGTATTTTCATGCAATCCTCTCTGACTGCTCAGTTTAAATTAGTTGCTTTCTCTATGTTTCCACAGCGTTCTGTTTACCAGTCTGTCATATTACGATCCTTAATCTACCTTGTACTTTGGTTATGTCTAAGACCCTTCTTAAATGCAGAAATTATTTCTTATTAATTTCAGGACTTGCACAATGTTAAGCACAGATAGGGCCTTACATATAGGGGACATTCAATGTTTGCTGAACAAATGAAAAGCTGAATGAAGATGAAAATGAACAACCAAGTAGGGGTTTACTTTAAGTAACCCCCCACTTAAATAAATTACTTTAAGTACTTTAAGTAGGTTTACTGCACTCCCAAATAATAGACAACACGTTAACTAGGAGTTTCGGTCAAAGGAATGTCAGAGAAAGGCTTTCTTCAATAAGTGTCAAATATTAGACTCTGTCTAATTTCTATCTTGCTATATTTTACCTATGAAGACATATATTCCACTTGGCTTTAGGGTATAAATTAAAATATGTCACAGCAATAGCAACTGCCGGAGTCAAAAGAGTCATTTAGTGAGAAAATGGTAGCTAATAAAATGAATATGTTAATTAGAAACTTTGAAGATATTCCATTTTTTTCTGCTGCTCCATCAATCTTACTCCATCCTGCATTACTAACCCAAATGGCTTTATTAACCATGTTCTTTTCAAAAGTCTAATTGCTCTCTTTAAACACCACACACACACACACACACACACACACACACACACACACATGCTACCTCACACATGCATAAGTACACTTTTACAAAACTAACAAAAGGAAAAGAAACTCAGGAAAAAATATCTATGACGTGACTTATATCTCAATAAAGTTCTTACTAAAGTAAAAGCAATAAAAATGTGAATTATAAAAGAGAATAAATCTCTTCTCATTGGTTATTTGCTTCAAGGAACCGATGCCTTGAGGAATCCGATGTTTCATGCTAATTTAAATTTTTGGCACCTGTAGTCTTCGATTACATGAAACCTGAAAGGCTGCTTTCTAAATAATGACAACAGATTTCCTGACAATGCGAAGAACAGATGTCACTAAGGTAAGCGATGGAGGTTTAATTGAGTCTTAGTCCTTGGAGAGGTGATTTCGTCTGAGAGGGAATCACAGGTTACATGGTTGATTAATGCATCTTAGATAACTATGCTTGACTGACTGGCAGCATAGCGTCTCCAGGAAGAACCCCAGTGTATCATCTCAATGCCCTGATCCATCTTTATGCCACAACACAATGTGCAAGGTATAGCTGCAGCCCCCATCTAAAATTCCCATGCATTACACTTTTCGATGGCCATAGAATAAAGGTATTTAAATACATGTTAGTTATTCCCATTTCCAATGAGAGTTTAATAAGAAGATTCTATCTTCTCTTTTTAATGAGAATATTAACAACATTAGCAGGGCCCAAGAAGATTCTCCAAGTCTATGAAAGAGATTATATTTATATATCTGTCTCTATATCTATCATCTATCTATCTGTCATCTATCTACCTAAATTACCATTCAGTCCTCTCTTTTCCTGTAACATATCAGTGGAGACGTTATAGTAGTAAATTTGGCATTGTGGACATTTATAAACATTTGATTAAAACCATGGATTTCCCTTCCTGAAAATATTCATGTGCACATACAGAAATTTGCTGTATAATTTACCTAAACCTATTCATGGACTCCTAATGTTAAAATTTTTATAGAACATTTTAAATTATAAAATATAATTTCTGTGCCATTCAAAATCATAAAAACCCATTATAGATAATTTTGCACCAAAATCACAAATTTTAAAATGCATCTTTAATAAGTTTAACATACATCATAGTTCTCCTTTCACATCACATATTCTCTATTCAATAAGGTGCTTCACCTCCCACTTTGTAAGAATCCTTTCTGTTTCTATTTGAGTATCCTCGTTCCCCCAAGGGATGGATATCTCAGATTTAAAGATAAAGCTTTTATTTTAAAACATGAATACACAACCCAGCACAATACTATGAAATCTCAGAAGTTCTTCCTAATGTTTAACGTAAATATTTCCTATGCCAGATGGAGCTATTTTCTTTGTCACTTTCACATCATAGGCTAGAGGATTATAAACTGATTACCCAGACTGCACTTATCTGCTCTACATACTAGCAAATTCTGCTGCTTCCAATTTTCCACAAGGAGCTCATCCTTCAAGCATCTACTCTTTCACCATCTGGGGTGCTGTGGTGGCCTTTATCTAAAACTAGACTTAACCCCAGACCTCTAGACGTGGGTTTTCAAATGGAGTAAGAGGCCATATGGGATAGATAACTCTTTTCTTTCATACTAGGTGATGGCTGATACAGTTTGGATATTTGTCCCTGCCCAAATCTCATTTTGAAATGTCATCTCCAATGTTGGAGGTGGAGCCTGGTGGGAGATGTTTGCATCATGGGGGCAGATGCCTCATGAATGGCTTAGGTCATCCCCTTGATGATAAGTGAACTCTCTCTCTGGGTTTGCATGAGATCTGGCTGTGTAAAGTGTGTGGCTTCTCCCCTGCCTTGCTCTGATTTTGCCATGTGACATGCCTGCTCCTCCTTTGCCTTGTCATGACTGTAAGCTTCCTGAGGCTTCCCTAGAAACCAAGGGGATGCCAGCACCATGCTTCCTAGAAAGCCTGCAGAACTGTGAGCCAATCAAAACTATTTTCTTCATAAATTACCCAGTTTCAAGTATTTCTTTATAACAATGCAAGAATAGTCTAATACAATAGCCTACTTTAATAAAGTTTGAACTTAGTATGCAAATATTACACATTACTAAAACATTTTTATTTGTATTTATTTATGTTTTATTTTTCAGTTTTTATTTTTTATTTGTTTGAGATGTAGTCTCACTCTGTCACCCAGGCTGGGGTGCAGTGGCATGATCCTGGCTCACAGCAGCCTCTGCCTCCTGGGTTCAAGTGATTCTCCTGCCTCAGCCTCCCTAGTAGCTGGGATTACAGGCACATGCCACCACGCTGGGCTAATTTTTGTATTTTTAGTAGAGAAAGTGTTTCATCATGTTGACCAGGTTGTTCTCAAATTCCTGACCTCAAGTGATCCACCTGCTTTGGCCTCTCCAAGTGCTGAGATTGCAGGCATGAGCTAACACACCCAGCCCTACTAAGATGTTTTTAAATAGTGAAAATCACCCACTAAAACATAAAAGAAAAATTTTTAAAAAATGCCTCTCTTCCAAATTTCAGCAGTCTTAACTAATTTTATTTCTCTATAATCTCCTAGCTTTTTAACCTGCACTCAGTGTTACCAGATGTAATCAATGTACATAGAGCCATTTGTTGATCGTATACACAGTACTGGTTAAATGTGAACTCTGGAGACAGACTTTCTCCATTTGAATCCCAAACCCAGGGGTTATCAGCCCTGCAATCTTGCTGAGTTCCTTCATGTGTAAATAAGGGATAATAATCGTACCTACCTAATAATATTACTGTTAGGCTTAATAAACATAAACCTCTTCAAAAGTGTTTGGCACATTAAAAGGACCTAATAAATGCTATATTTATTATGACTAGTTATTTAGTTCCTCTATATAACACTAGGTTGGAGCCAATTTTCTGCAGTTGCAGAGTCTACCCAAAAACTCTTCATGGCCATAGAATATTTCTTTACCTCTTGGCATGTAAATTCATTTAATAATTTGTAAACCATTGGGTATTTAAATTGTTTCCATCTTTTACTATTATAGTTAACACTACAAAGAATATCTTCATACATACAGCTCTTCTTTTTTTCTTCTTTGAAATGATTTTATTAAGGCAAATTTCTGAGTTTAATAAATGACTGAAAGTCTGAAGACTGTTAGTGAGCCCTGTGTTATAAAGAGAAACGAAATTGACATCCATTCAGGTTAGTGACTAGGTGTTTCATCAATGAACATGGAATATTTGTAATACTGTAGTACTACTGAAAAAAGAATAACTTGTGTGGGTCACAATTTCAATTTTGTGTTCCACATCCTCCCACATTTCAAGGTCAATGGAGTCAAGACTTAGTGGTTTATTCAGTACAAATCTTTCACAATATAAAATTCAAGGCCCTTTTGCTCCGATGACCATAGAGCTATTTTTCACAGAAATAAAGCTTTTCCTGATGGTCTTGAAACAATTTCCCACAGCTCAATGAAAAGCAAAAGCATTTTTCTTCTCTCCAAGGAGCCTCAGGCTACATGTAATATGGCACTTAATTTCCTGCACCTTAGTTGGTAACTGTTAAATCAATTCATGAGCAAAGAACTGAACTTTCTTGAAATTCTCCACTCATGCTATCCCACTATATCAACATTTCATAAAATGCCTCCTTTCTCTCCTTCTATTATTGGGCAAAGTGAACTAAGAAACGAAAAATAATTCAATCTAAGTTACTATGTACCATAGCAGATCTCATGAAGGGTACTGGGAGAGAAATAAGATGTAAAGTGCTTTCCAGGAGGTGACAAACTAATTCTGGATGAGCCAAGTCACAAAAAATTAAGAGAACTATTATATCTTATACTTTAGGTATCCTTCACAATTTCAGCAAAGGTAAACTAAAATGACAAATATGTTTCCACACTTATATAACCCGTATATTCCTCCAGATTGTAGAAAACTGCTATGCTGAAATTTTTAAAAAGAAGAAAAAAAGGAAAGACAGATGAATGGATGGAGGGAAGGAAAGTGGGAAGGAAGGAAGGAAGGAAGGAAGGGAGGGAGGGAGGGAGGGAGGGAGGGAGGGAGGGAAGGGAAGGGAAGGAGAATAAAAGAATCACTAATCCAATGGGAAGAAAATAGGGAGAAATAATGGGTGTTGGTGGGATGTTAGAATTCCACCAAAAACACCTCAAATTCAATTTAAATTGAATTGATATGTAGGTTTTTCTTGCCCTTCTGAGTTTCTCAGATAGTATATTGGCAGGCAGCCTCATTCCCTGCAGTAAGGATGGTTCTTAAAAAACCGGACCCAGATCAATCAATTAGACATTGCCACAGTTTTCTCTCCAAGTGTCATCTAAAAGTTATTAACTCTGGCATGAAATATCATGGACATTCTATAAGATATCCATGCATCATTTCTGATTAACAAGGAAGAATAAGCCTCATGCTTGAAACTGTAGCACCTTCTTCATGTCAATGTATTTAATAACATCCAATACATCTGCTGGCTTTGTATGAGTTCAGAGGTTCAAGCACTCTTCAAATTCTTTTCTCCTGTATTCTGTGTTATTTGCCCATTAAACTTTTTTGAGTCAACTTAAGTATCCGCATTGTTGAATGCTATAATCGCTGTCAACCAGAACTATTGTGACTTTGAGTCTCAGCCCATTTGCTGGAAGTTACAATAGCAAGGCTGAAACGTTACAATAGCAAGGCAAAGTCTGATGTGGCTCCGAATTGCTGATTTAAACTCCCATCAGAGTATCCCACCCATCTCTGAAATCCAACCTACAAGCCTAACTTACCATTTCCCACCTCCCTGCCTATCTCTAGCTTTCCCTATCACCTCTGCCTTCGTTCTTTCTACTAATGGTATCTTCCAACCTTTACTTAGTTTACTCCTAACTTTTCCTTTAGATATCAATTCAAATATTTCTGTTTGGGGGGAAGTCTTTCCCAATCCTCATCCCCAAATTAGATCAATCCAATCTCATGTATCACATCTGAATGTTTTATAAACAAACACAAAGGCAACTTAATGAAGGAGTCTGAAAGACAGACATTCAGTATGTCCCAAGGAAGAGGTAGAGAAGCTGAGGACATTAGTTTTGCAGCACGATAAAAAGAAGTATCCCAAAGGATTCACAGTTTCCCAGGCTACAGACTGACTCCTTGGTTTATTGAGATGCCTTAAAATGGCTCTTCAAAGCTGATCTTCTAATTGTGACTCTTGCCTAGAATCTGATGTGGTCCTACTCATTTCTCTCATCCAGTTCTAGGGTTTTCTGGGAAGACAGGAGAGGGAAGAATATTGACTTTCCTCCAAGTGATATTAGGAATGACTAATAAAAATAATGGTGAGTCCTGGAAAATTCAGAGAGCTGTACTAAAATATTAACAGCCCAAGTTCCTTAGAGTCATCTGAAAATGAAATAATCACTCAGAGACAAATCCAAAATTTTTTTAAAAAGCATTTCATACAGACACAGTTTATTCTAGGCATTTTCAATAACTGTTATTGCTTTTTTGTGGCAGCTAGGCTTCAAGTAAGGCTCACGTCATTTCAAGCCTAACTTTGTTCCATTGCAGACAAGAAAAGGGGAGGGGGAGGTTATGTGTTCATATTATCTGATTTTGTGAAATTGCCATGTCAAAATGTAATCCATTTCATGAAAGTAAAAAACTACTTTAAAACATTTTTTAAATAAAATAAAATGTAACCAATGAAATATGGCTGCATGATTACAGGGCATAGTTGATCCTAATTATCACCAAGTTACAAACCACTCCACTAAATGAATATAAATCCCCTAAAATCGAGAAGGGGGCTCTGTGAGTATATGATATGCTTGGTACTCTTTTAAATGATGCTTCCTTATTTGAGCAAAACAAAGAAGAAACAGCGTAGGGATGAGGCAGGATAACTATGGCTCATTTGTCACAAGGCTCCAACTTGCTTGATTTTTCCCTGTGTGTCAGAGAATGTGCACATTGAAAGAGAGGGAGCTCTCCACCACCAAGAGAGCCCAAAAATAGCCCAGCTGATCATAGCCATTGTAAAAATATTCATGGATGAAAGGAAAGATCCTTTCCCAGTCTGATGCTCCTTGACTTGTGATTTGCTAAACTTGGCAAGCCATCACTTACACAACCTGTTTCATAGACAAATCCTTCCAGTTTCAGAAGAAAAAATATCGTCTATCTCAACCTCCATCTCTTTTTCAAACTTTGATAGATGGGAAGAAAATGCTGAATAAATTTTTAGAATCAGTTTTGCAAGATTGGTTTCAAGGAAGGAAGAGAAGAGGTGAAGTGGATAGAGCCATACCTCCCACATAACTAAGGGCAAGTTAGTTTTATCACTTGTGGGCAAAGTGTTCTCTATGAGGGAATTTACTCCCTTCATAACAAAATCAACCTCTTCTTCCAACAGAAGCTACTGAACCACTTATGCTGTTACATAAATGTGTTAATGGGGAAATCCATTCAAACATCTGCACGTAGCACTCTGAATTTATACATATGAATGAGGTTGAGAGACACTGCCATTCCTACTGTTTTAGCTTCCATGATAGTGGAAAAGGGAAAATACATACAGTATACTCTGATCCAAGGAGAAAGAAGAAAACTTCCCAAAACACAAACTTGTAAATAAAGACAAAAAGACCAAGTTTCCCTGGGGCTGAAGCTGGGTTATGGGCACAGACAGACGTGGAGCCTCCAAGAGAGTCCTGCATGCCAGGCAATATTTAGAGTTCTGCCTCACCAACAGCTCAGGATGCATTCAGATGTAAGCTCAAGGAGTCATGCAGCATCTCTTGGCATTATTGGCTGTTTGCACATCCATGTCTGTGACTGGGCTGCAAACCATTCTCAAGGTGGTAAATATTCTTCCCTAGGGCTTTGGGGATGGTATACCCTCAGTAAATGTTAAATGAATGAACGTATATCTGACACTGGGCGTGTCAAGACTTTGGAAAATTTACTTCCACTCTTGTAAAACTTTTCTTTAAAAAATGCTTGTAAAATAATAGATGGAAGGATTCAATTTGGTTTTGCAACCTTGAGACAGCCAGCGGACGAATGGGTTTCTCTGCTTGCTGCCCATGTCCTTCCTGCTCAGTGGATTAATTCAAGGATTTGAGTCTTTAGGATGTCAAGTGAGTGAGTTTAAAAAAAAAAAAATGTAGAACTGAAAACAATGAAAAATGCCTGTCATCAGCATCATAATGATTGATCGCCATCAGACAGATAATTATCCAGGCTGAAGATGATTGTTACAAACATAAAACCTAAAATAGATGCCTCAAGGTTAACACATCCTAATTGCCTTTTGTGACATCATATAAATACTCAATATTCTATGTTTAAAGATACTGCTACAGAAAAAATAAAAGGAAGTAGAGTTAAGAAAGATTATTTCCTATATCCAGAGATACACTGAAATTCCAGAATAAATCTTCCTATTACATTATTACCTATCAAGGTAGGGCAGAGTAAAAATTTCCCAAATACAAGAATCTTTGTAAAATAACATATTTAGTATGCACACTTACCAAAATATTACAGTGAGAAATTCAGTGACAAGTATTTATGTATAGAAAATATGTAGAGTAAGCCATACCAAAAATAAATAACGGAGAAAGTACTTCAAAAATTCCATGTTTGCCTACTGTTTATATACCTCACCAGAACTATACCTATTAACTCACTTGAGAGAAGATATAGAGTAGTAAAAATAGGAAGGCGGTCACACTGATGGCCAATCAGAAAAACTATTTGGTGTAAACTAGGGTAGTCAGGGTTTAAGAATTTGGCAAGAAAGAGAGGAAGAGAGAGGAGAGAGAAGAGGGGAGAGAGGAAGAGAGAGAGAGAGAGAGAATATAGAAGAAATGATTCTACTTACAGCTACTATCTAATCTCCTGGCTTTTCTGAAGTTGAATCCAATAATATGTGAATATGTCAAGGATACGTCATATGTCAATACTTTAAGGATACGTAAGCATTCGTCCAAATTAGCATGACTGATGTTCAGTTAAGGACATGACAAGGACACAGTGTGGCACTAAAGAAGCAAAGTTGCTAATAACATAGAGCTTTTGCAAATAAACGTGTTTCCTTCATATCCATCACTGTGGAAGGCTTCACATTTTCTTTGTCCAAGGATGCCATCACCACAAAGTCCATGGTTTAGGTGTTTCTTTAAATCATGCTTTAAGAACCTAGGGCAGGTTCTTCAACTGTTTGTAAAGAGGAAAAAAAAAAAATCCTAACAAAGTGAAAACAGATCTTTCAAATAATATAGATAATGAAGCTGCGTATTAACGTTTTAGACTACAGATGATTAGTATCTATTATTTCTTTTGTTCAGTACCTGGCATGAGAGCTATCTATAAGTAACCAGACCTTATTCATAGATAAATAAAAGTTATAGGAAGCCATTGGGTTAGACTGAGCCCTTGCACCAAGCCCAAAAGACCAAACCAAGATAGAGTCACTCATGCTGAAATTCCTCACCAAGCCAAAACTAAGTGGTTTACCTGACCCTTTAAGGAATCTGGAGAGAGTCACATCCCTAAACAGGACAGTTTTAGCTATCATCATAAGGAAGCTCCTCCTGCATTAGCCTTTGCAAGGAAGGTAACTTTGAAAAGACCAATTTGCTTTTTGTTCTCTATTTCTGTTTCCCTCTACCCTTTTCTGTTTGTAAAACCAAACTTCTCTGCTCAGCTCACTGAAATATTCATTCTACTTATAGAATGCAAAATTGCCTGATTCCAGAATGGTAAACAAAAAACAATTAGGATCTTCAAACTAAAATCTGTTGTAATTTTGTCTTTGAATTATATCCACCTGTTGGAACTAGAAAAGGTTTCATGAAGGTGGTGTTTTCTAAGTGGGAACTAAAAAGATTGGTAGAAACAATACAGGAAAATACAATAGAAAAATAATGGAGAGAGTTTGCCCAAGGAACGATAAGATATCGTTTTTACTAAAGTAAAGTATAAGTAAGCTAAACAACTAGAAATGTACCTTGGGGACAAAATATGAAGAAATATGAATGTCAAGCCAAAAAATTTGGACTTTATTTCTTGTTCTACAGGAAATTATGAAAGATTATAAATCATGAGATTGGATTGACCACTTTGTTAGACAACTCCACATTCCAACCTCCCAGCTAAGGATATTGCCTCACTGTCACCTCACCAGGATGGACTGGAATCCCTTTCCCTGTAATTTGAAACTAACATAAATTATATTACCAAGAGCATCTTGTATATATGACAGCACTCCACATAAAACCAACACCTACTGATAAGAGATGGAATAATGTTACTTACTTTTCTAGATTATCAATGTTAACAGTCAGCAATTCATTAAGACTCATCAAGCCTTGGAGTTAAAGAGGCTCATACATGCAGTGTTCAAAAAGCAAACACGTGGAAACAAATGCTCACTGACAGGAGAGCGGATTCACCAGTCGTACAGTCACTGCAGAAAATACAGTCCATGTGTAAGCACTAAAGTTTCCTTTCCCTCACAAGAGCACAACTTCAAGAGGAAATGCATGGGTACAATGGACAAATCCCAGGGTTACACAACAACCTAGATGAAGTCTAGAAATTTAGTGCTGAGTAAAATGGACAGGTTTGTTTAAGTCATCATCCAGCGCAAATTACAATGCTCTGAATGTGTTCCGACAAAGTCCTAGAGTGTAGATTCACTACTTTTTTGGTTACAGCTTAGTTTTAAATTTGTTTTCTTATAAACTCACAGAAAACCAAGGTGCTTTTCTGAAAATGATTCTCATTTTAATGTTCTTGTTGCAAGTTAGAGAACAATACCCCCAACTGAAGGCCTGAGAACCCAATCTTTTTCTGTCCCTTTCCTGTCCTCTTGCCTCTCAGTTCCATTTTTTCCTGAGGTGAGCCATTGAAACTAGACCCCTTCTTTCCCAAGGTGGGTGATAGAAACCAGAACCCCTTTTCCCTGAAGCCAGCCAAAAACCTTAACATATTACTCTAACTTGCCCCTCCACCTTTCTGTATAAAACTGGCTATGAAAATATTATCTGACCTACCTTGTTTAACCATAGGTAATAAGATTCCCTTTCCAGAGAGGGTCCTCACCACACTCAGAAGAAAGGAATACGTACTCAGAAAGGCCAAGAAAAATCTAGACAGACAGGTTTTACTGAGTTTCCCTACTCAGTCTATTAACATTAAATCATATTCATTTTGTCCAATCATATTTCTACAGGATACTGTCCATACTTTGTTAAACCTAAGAATAAAAAGGGATAAATCATTCCCCTGCTTCTTTGGGCCTTCATTCTGAAAGGCTTCATGTCATGTAAAACTATGATCAAATAAATTTATATGCTTTTTTTCCTCTCAATCTGCCTCTTGTCAATAATTTTCAGTGAACCTTAAGGCAGCAGAGGAAATGTTTTCTGGTGGCCCGTATACTCTCCATTCATTGATAAAATGATTCATGCTGTTCCTATCACAGAATAGATTGTTTCTAAGTGAAAATATTCCCTCAAGTTTATTCAGGTGTTAGGGATATGCCTAGGCCAGAAGGGAGAAGCCACAAGTTGGTAAGAAGAGCCAAATTTGAGGGGCAGTCATAAAACACTTATTATTTTTTTTGCGCTGAATGAGAAAGCATTCTGTAAGTATTTCTGTCCGTATGCATAACTGCTGTTATTGCAAAACCAAGAGACACAGTAAAGATGGTTTTCAAGGGAAAACAAAGAATGATGCTTGGTCTGCAGTGGGGGCAATCAATCTCTATAGGGTTTTCACATGAAGTTTTTGGTCCAAAAGAGGCAAATCCCTTATTATTTTTAACTGGGCAACTATGAGTATTGCTTGCAGAAACTACGACTGTGTTGCGGTGCTCACTACTGTTTGCATGGGTCTTCACAGTGAACGTTCTTTCCTCCTTGGGTGTATTCAGAGCAGGGAAGTCCACCGTCCAGCATCTGTATGAGGATCTGGCTGTCACAGTCCCTGCAGCTCCTATCCCGTACACATACATTTCCCCCTTTTCTTTTTTTGAGACAGAGTCTCACTCTGTCACCCTGACTGGAGTGCAGTGGCACAATCTTGGCCCACTGCAACCTCTGCCTCCCGGGTTCAAGCGATTCTTCTGCCCCAGCCTCCTGAGTAGCTGGGAATACAGGCGCCTGCCACCACGCCCAGCTAATTTTTGTATTTTCAGTAGGGACGGGGTTTCACCATGTTGGCCAGGCTGGTCTTGAACTCCTGACCTCGTGATCCACTCGCCTTAGCCTCCCAAAGTGCTAGGATTACAGGTGTGAGCCACCCCGCCCAGCCACATTTCTCCTTTAAAGGTCTGATGCTGTTACCAATCAGTCGGCTTATCTATATTAAAGACTGAAAATCATCACTGTGTTAACATATATTGATGAATAGACATTACGTATGTAACAGGATTTTTTTAAATGACAAACTTTGACTGAGGCATCAGGGAATAAAAGATATGAATTCTAAAATTTTATTCCAGAAAATATAGAAATCTGAAAATAGGTAACACAGAAATTGGTTACACTGCTCTAAATTCTACAAGGAAGACATAGAAAGTTTAAGAGCAGGGCTTGATAATTTCTTCATCTCAAACCTAGAAAAAGGGCTTCAATAGGACCATGGAGAGTTTCTGATCTTCCCACTGTACTGAGAAGCACAGGACACCAATGTCAACATATAGTCCCACCTAGGAACGTACAAAGCAAGGGCGAGGAGCTCATCCTATATTTTGACTGAACGGCATTCCCAAAGCTGGTCAAGACAGAGGAGAACGAGTGTATAATACTTCTAGAACAGATATGGGCCACATGGTAAAAAAGAACCAGCCTAGAGTCTTTTAAAACTCCAGGCCAAGAGAGCAGGATAAGAGGAAATGAGGCTTTAAATAACAGGAAAAACCTACATATGGTAGAAAGTGGAAAACCAAGAGCTGATGGAAAAGTGGTTTGAAGGTGAGGAGTCATCACTGAACTGACAGAGTTTCAGTTGGACAGCCCACAAGGGGAAGTCTCTAAAAAACCCTTAAAAACCACAGTAGGTAAGAGCTACTCCCAAATAGATGCTTATTGAAGTATCAGTCAAGTAACAGTTCTCTGGTTCCCTTCCTGCTCCTCCCTCTCCATATTCTAACTAGTCCTGAAGATATTAAACATAGTGGTTGGTTTGGGCAGTGGAGGTGACTAAAATTTTTGATGGCCTTCCTGCAAGAATGTCACAGTTAGGGCCTGATTGTGGATGACAGTGTGGAATGAATAACCTTTGAATAACAGAGGAAGTGTTTATGTTCTATTGATCTGGGAAATTTACTTATTAAGTGAATACGTGTTTTACAACTTGAAGAAAAATGATGAGTTTCATCCAAGGACATGGGAAAATTTTCCTTGTGTATAAATTTTTAAAGGACAGTTAACGAAACTGATCAATTTGTACATTGATTTTACCTTATAAGTCATGCTTGGTTAATGTATGAGTTCACATGTATCTCTATATACGTATCATGTACATTCCCATAAAGAACTTTATTTAACCTAGACAGACACTCTGTGAGATAAATATGTCTCTCATTTCATAGGGAAAGAAAATGACTCTAAGAGAGACCAATTCAAGACAATCAATAGTGGCCGGGCGCGGTGGCTCAAGCCTGTAATCCCAGCACTTTGGGAGGCTGAGATGGGCGGATCATGAGGTCAGGAGATCGAGACCATCCTGGCTAACATGGTGAAACCCTGTCTCTACTAAAAAATACAAAAAACTAGCCGGGCGAGGTGGCGGGCGCCTGTAGTCCCAGCTACTCGGGAGGCTGAGGTAGGAGAATGGCGTAAACCCGGGAGGCAGAGCTTGCAGTGAGCTGAGATCCGGCCACTGCACTCCAGCCTGGGTGACAGAGCGAGACTCCGTCTCAGAAAAAAAAAAAAAAAAAAAAAAGACAATCAATAACTTGCTTGAATTGAATGGACAGACATTTTTCTAAGCATTTCATATATTTATTTCATTTATTTCTCATAACAGTCCTATGAAGTAGTCACTATTATAGTCCCCATTTTATAGATGAAGAAACAGAGGCATAGAGATATTAAAGTTCACAGCCAGCAAGTGATATGGTCAGCAATTAACACCTGTCAGTTGAGCATCAGCGCCTACAGTCCTATCGACGAGGCACGTGACATAGTGAGTGAGCAGCAAAGTCAGCATCTACACCAGAAATCCTGAATGAGATTTCCCCTAGATCAATTTGTGAGGACTCAGCTGTACCATAAACAATAAAACAAAAGTTAAAAAGGAAGGAGGGCGGTACAACAGGTCTGTCACTAACTATCTTGCTGTGCGGCACGGGGTAAATAACTTACATGTTCTGGGCTTGAGTTTCCATGCCGATTAAATTAAAGAAATGGACTAGAGAGTCTCCAGGGACCCTTCCAGATTTGAATTTGATTTCCTGCTCTAAAAGAATATGTGTGTGGTGGGCAGCTAATGCATATTAAATTATGCAAACAATTTAGCCTTGCATTTGACTGCAGGGCTGATGAAATATTTTTAAAATTTACATTTACATAAGAGATAGTCTTGAAAAAATGCTATCTTAACATGCAATCAAAAAATATTTTTATAACATGTCAACTGGATGAAAATAAAAGACAGTTTCAAAGATCAACTAGGCCTAAATGTGTTTTTTTTTTTTTCAAGAGAGTGTGATGGGGTTATACATAGATTCATTATTATTATTTTTAGAACTGCACAGCTGTTTTGGCAGCTTGTTTTGTAAATGCTACTTTGCAAATGTAATGAGGTTTTTTTCCAAACAAATTTTAGTTAATGGAGCAGATAACACATTTATTTCCTTGTCATAGCTTAGCATTAAATAAGAAATGTAACAAGAATTCGGAGTTTAAAATATGAAACATGGTATTTGGTCTCTTTACTTACTAGTTACAAAATTAGAAAATTACTCAATATTTTACTTCCTCTCCATATATATTATAATTATCTGTGATTACAAAATGTTTTTCAGAATTTCATTTCTTCTCACATAAGTCTTTTGCTATTGTAAAATCAATAGTTGTATTTCTAGTGCCTCTTCAAAGCAAATCTCAAGTCGCTGAGCAGAAATTTGTATAGTATCTGACATGATTTAGGCCTTCTTATGTGCAAAATACTGCTCCCGATGCTTTACATTTATGGTTTTTTTTTTCTCACAACGAACCCATATCTAGGAACTATCATCCTCATTTGACAAGTGAGGAAACGGAGGCAGAAAGAGTAATTTGCCAAAGTTAATCAGTTAGTTGGAGAGCTAGGATCTGACTATAGACTGTTGATAGGTGCAGAATAAAACCAGAAACAACAGGATAAATAACAATAATATAAGCTAAAATATTCTAATTTTTAGTTTAAATGTTTAAGGCTTTGATGTAATATCTCAGATATATTTCCACAGAAGGCCTGTTTTAAAATGTAAAATTTAGGCCTTCTGTGAAGTCTTATTTATTTTGAAAATTCTGTTTCATTACAAAAGGATTTGACAAGAGAAATGCCGTTTTCCACTTATTCACTACACTGAATGACGGGGCCTCAGATATTTGTGGTGCAGTTTTCCTTACACTTTCTGCAGTCTCTCGCATTCAGTGTGTGGGGTGTATTAAGTTTCCTGGGGCTGCCACTACAATTACCACAAACTGGATGGTTTAGACAACAAAAACTTATTATCTCACAGTTCTGAAGGCCAGAATTCTGAAACTAAAATGTCAGCAAGGCCATCTTCCCTCTGAATTCTCTAGGGAAGAATCCTAATTTGCCTTGTCCTAGCTTTGGGGGGTTAATGAAAATCTTTGGTGTTTTTTGGTTTGTAGCCACATCACCTCACCCTCTGCCTCTGTCTTCACATGCATGGCCTTCTACCTGTGTATCTCTGCATCTCTCCCTATCTTATAAGGACACTAGTCATTGGAGGGAGGACCCACTCTGAATCAAGTATGACATCATCTTAAGGTCCTTAATTAATTATATATGTAGAAAGCCTATTTCCAAATAAGGTCACATTCTGAGATTCGAAGTAGACATGAATTTGGGGGACAGTATTCACGTGTGCAGATACTGTGGCCTGGCATTTAGTTGACATTGACATACACCTCTGAGAGGCTCTATATTCAACACATAATCTTTGTAATGACTTCACAGATGTCTCCAGGCTGCCGGAGGTTGCACTGTGACCTCAGCCTGGGCACTTAGCAACACATGGGCAAACAGTTTTCAGAGATCCCAAAGGACTGAGGTGAAGGGATTAGGGGTAGACCTCTGAGTACAGTGCAACCAGGGCTTACCTAAAACATAATGAACATGTGCCTCAGCCCTTCCAAAACTATTCCCTATAGCCCTTATGCAGTCCTAGAGTGGAAAGGCTTCAGTGTTTCAAATCCTCCTACTTTCCTGATTACACTGCAGACACTAGTGTGAAAATGTCTACTTGGAGATTTCCTGCAAAACTGTTTCCATAAATCTCCAATAACAGTATAAATTAGAAACAGGAATTAACCTACACTCATCTGACTGCCGTGACATACAGAGCACACACTACTTATTCATTTGCTGTAGGTAGCCACTTCATCCACTTTAAGAACATTCATAAGTGATATGTGGTGTTTTTAATAAATCATAACTGAGCAAAACATGTATTTTATTGTGTAGGTTATATTTTCAATCTTCTAAATAGTTCTGAACAATCGTCTGATTAATTCCTTAGAATGCAAGCTCCATTTGTTCTCAGACTTCTCACCAATATCTAGGTGAACATCTGGTACATAGTAGGTACTCAACACAACACATATTTTTTGAGTAAACGAATGAATGAGTTAATGAATTTGGCAGAATGGGCGAATCTAGATGACAAGAGAATGCAAAATTACTAGATTCTTAAATATAGAACATGCCCCCTTATTACTCTAGTCAAAAAATAATTGATACTAGAAGAGCTATTTTGTTTTGGATTCTCTTCCACTGTGTGCTGTCCCTCCACACTCCCACTATGAGATGTTTGAAAATTTTCTTTAAAGAGTGGCCAAGTGTACTGTGTACCAAAATAAAAAAGTAAGTATGTAAATGACTATATCTTTGTTTTCACTGTGGCTTCCAAGGAGTTCTAGGTCAATTAATTGGGTCAAATATAAAAGCTCCATAGGCCTTTACGCCTACAGATTCTGTATATCGATATATATATATATGTTACAGCTCTCTCTCTGTCTCATATATATACACACACATATATATATTTATGTGTACATATATACACACACATATATATATGAGACAGAGAGCTGTAACATATATAACAATATAACCTTGAATTAATATTTTAAAACAGTATGACCTTAAATTAATATTAAGAAGTTCATTCTTTTGAACAGTTTCAAGTCTACAGAAATTGCCCAGAGAGTGCAGAGAGTATATACTATAAATAAGGCCCCAGATGTGATTACTCGGGGAGAGCGAGGAGACATATAAAGCTTAATTTCTGCCCAGGAGGTAAGCGGGACCTGAGAGCTATACACATAAACAGATAAAATGGATGCCTTGTGCTGTTGAAAAAGGAATGACCATGTTTTGCAGGCAGTATTACAGCATTTCCCAGAATCAAGAAATGATGTATGTGAGGGAAAACTGGGAGGGACTTCCCAGATGAGGTGGCTCTTGGACAGGCCCTTGAAAAATAATGTAAAATATGTAAATAATGTAAAAAAGGTAAAAAATGCAAATAATGTAAAATAATCTAAATAATGTAAATTTTCTCATACAACAGGTATGAGAAAAATTTTCATGACATGAATGGCATAAAACATATTTTTGAATGTTATCTAAAATATTAGATCAATGTAACCACCATAAAACACCTAGTCTGGGGTTAGCACACATGGAACCACAGTCTATAAGAACTATTATTATTTATGTTATTTATAATAGTAATAAAAGTATGAAAAGTTCTTTTTCAGTTGTGATTCGCTCTGGGTAGAATATTGTGATTCACCTTGTTTTCTTTCCAAACAAAAACATTATTATCTTTAATAATTTGACATCAGAGAGGCAACTAAACTCTTCGTTAAAGGATGAGGTTGAGCACAAGCATTTATTTGATCATTTATATTCAGCTCTATTCACAAAAGGATTGGAAATAATTTTCACACACATATAATTAAATAGCTACAGGATTTCAATGTTTAGGAGATGTTACTTAGAATAGTTATTTGTGTACACATGTCATCACTACTGGTTGGAAGAGAATCTCATTTTCTCTTAGAAGGGTAAATTTTCCCCTCTTTATTTGTCACAACAGAGAAACCAATTTTCAGTGGCCTCCCTATATCTTTATTCCATATGAGATGCAGGTAATCTCATTAGTCAAAACTTGATGTTCACTGGGCCATGTAAAAAATGAATAGGGCTATTTAGGTTTAAAAGGTGGTGGGAGAGTGGTCAGTGGGGGAAGCACTACTTTATATCACTGCCTGAATAGCGACAAAGAATTCCTCTCCTATTTCCACGCGGTCAGCACTTCTAAAACAGAGCCCAGGTTCTCTCATCTCAGTGCACTCATAAAAGCCTGAAATTATCCTTCTTTCCTGCTCTGCCAGAGAAACTCCACGAAGCTGAATGCATAAGAGCATTTGGGATCACTTACAGACACAGCTTTCTCCACAGGTAGGCTCTGAGGTCTAATTCAGAGACTCAGAAATAATCCTACAGTTCTGTCTTAGAGCAACACTGAATTCTGCATTGCAGCTTTTCCAACTACTAGACACTTGCCACTAATAATAAAACTGTACTTTGATCCTCATGTGCACTCTTGTCCCTGTTTTCTGCTAGTTAGAGCCTAGAAAATCATTACTCCAAACCTCAACATTCTTTCTACACTAGAAAGTTCTTGATGAGGAGGCGCATGGAATATTTGCATTTTACCTTTGGTGACATGCTGATGATCACAGGGCACCCTGCCCATTGTGGATGTTCAATTAGTATTCTCAAATGGAAATCTGGTTGATAAAACTCTTTGAGATACCTGCTAAAATATGCCCCAATTGCTGCTATATGCTACTCTGTCCTTCAAATAATCTTTACACTAGAAGTTTCCAACACAAATGTAAAAAACATAGTATTACCTTTGCAATTTAGCTTCCCAAGGATATGAGACTCTAGCTAAATGCAGGAGATGAGACAGAAGGGAGAGGAGATTTAAAAAAAAAAATAGGAAGAACAAAATGTATTGATCTATTTGATTTTTGAGAAGCAGGTCACACTGCAGAACAGCATTTTATCTGGCATTCCACAGGGAGAGAATCATTTTTGTTATGATTCTCAAGGCAAATCAATAGAGTTAGAGAATAAGAAGAACAAAACTCCAAATCTCAAGTTCCTAATTAACCCAGAAAGCAGTGAAATCTAGACAACCTCTAATATAATATACTGGCTTTCATAAAGTCATAGAATCAACAGGCTGGAAGTGTTGAAATGAGTTCCTGGAGTCACCTAGAAAACTACTGGGGAAGCTGGATTTTAACCCATTGGCCCTGGTGTTACGCAGCAAGCACTAGGCTCATATCAGATTGCTGGTAACTCTGAGGTTATGTATGTTACTGGGATTTACATTCAACAAGCTGATTGGACTGCCCAGGAGCTACACTAGTTCGGTTCCACCAAGGTACAAGTGGAGACATAGCCTTTATTCGAAGACACATGACACAGATGTATAGCAAGCTATTGTAGTATACTAAGTACTATTTGGGATTTACCATGACCTGACAAATGCAGTGTTCAAGTCTTGAGTACACTGCTGCCCTATGAAATGATATGTAATATAAATCATCTCCTGCCAATTTAATCCCCATGACCCTTAGTAGTTGATAAGCAATTAATACCTGTGAGAGTGGAATTATTATCTCCGTTTTACAGATGAGCTATATAAGCCTCAAAGAAATAAAGGAACTTGGCCATAAGCACATTATTTCTAATAGGCCAAGCCAGTACTAAAATTCAAGCCTCCTGAGTCTAAACCTCATGCGCTTTTCACTACAATCTCAAGCAAATATCTTCACATCAAGAACTGATTTTCTAGATCAATGACTTAAGAAGAATATCAGCTTATTATAGGGACTGCGACATGAGTAAATTAAATATCACGGATATGGTTTGCGCCTGTATTTTTTTTCAAAAACGGCCTATGTAAATAAGCATTTTTCTAAGAATCTCTCATGTGAGTATAGTTCAGTTACTGTCATTTCATATTACAACCTGAAATTCTTTTAAATTCTGAAGCTCTTGTTTCACTTTCTCTCTAATAAAAGTGAAATGTCCAAAAGCTAATTATACTTTCATTTTGGTGTTTATGCTGTGAACCACCTTTTAGGTCAAACTAAAATTATTTTCATGGCTGCCTTTAGTAATTAAAACTTCTTGCATGAAGTAAAAGAAATAACATCCTATTGTGACAGTATTCTAGACTATATCAAGGTTATCTTGTTTTTGGTGGAAATAACCAAAGATAATTGAGTGAACTAACCGTGTGCTCCTCAAGTATGACAGCAAATGTTTGAGTATTTACAATGTGCTGGAGACACAAAAATTAGTACAACCTGGTGCCTGTCCCTGATGAGACTGCAGTTTAGGAGAGATGGATACATAATAAATTAAACAAAAATATATCAAACTTAGTCATATAAGCAAAGAATGGCAGGCTTAGAGAAGGTCAGTCATTCATTCATCTGAAGCAAGTGAAAACTCCAATAAGGAGGTGACAACTGAATCTTGAAGTAACAGACATGCTTTTGCTACAACAGGAACTTTAAAAAGCTAAGGAGTAAAAGGATCAATCCTGAAGCTCTGAATTGTATATCATTGGATTTCTGGTTATGTTTTCCATTCCATGAGCTGTTGGCGCCCATCAGAGAGAGGTTAATTTTCTGATGGAGCCATTAAGCCTCCCAAAGGTCCTCACCGAATCAGACAACCCTCCAACTCAAATATGCATCCATGGTAGACTCTGTTTGCAAGTGTTCCCACTCACTGTTTCAATTCACTGCTACTAGTGCTGAGTACTGTGGTGTTACTGAGTTACGGGGAACTTAAAGCAGCAAGAAATCTGTTATCCTTTTTTTTCAGTTGCTCAGAATGATGTGCAATCTGATTGAATTGATTGATTTCTGTGATCATGACCAGTTCTGGTTGTTTCACATATGCTTGCAAATGGTAGACACAGAGGTTTTCAACAAGGAAATGTTAAATCATCTCCAAAAAAGGTACAGAAGAGAGAATGGAATGGACTAATTCTTACTGAATGAAGAAAAAACTGAATGAAAAAGAAATCCTTTTATCTATTGTGTTCATTAATATTCACAAAACTTTTAAGACAACGGTTTATGGTTGTTCTGAGCATATTCTTGAGATTGATTTTTGTTTAATTATCTTCATTTTTATCAACAAGTGATCAAATAACACAACAGTTTCATGATAGGACAGGGTTTTGACGACTTACGGGAAACTTTAAGACACTATATATCTGCTGCTGAGCCATGGCATGCACACTTCCAATGTAAGGAAGGGTTGCTGTAAAATATGCCATCCTTTCAAAATGTTTTCTTCAGAGTTTCCATCCTATCCAATTCTAAGATAATAAGGCAATCTACAAACTTAAAAAAAAAAAAAGCTGAAATAGAAAATTAATGATCAAACATTAATGGAATTGTCCAAATGACTCAGAATAAATTAAAGATTACCAGGCTTGAAATAAGAAAAATATAGCATTTGACTATACTAACCTTTTTTCTCCAAAAACATTTTGTCAATCACCCTATCTGTTTCTTTGTGATTAACTTTCGAGGTTTAGATCTAATCATATAGCCTACCATGATAATTTATGAACCTTCCTTTGTTTACTAATTCCTTTAGTGTTGCTTCCTTTACCCTCATCTGCACCTAACCTTTCACTGCTGAATATGTTATCTCATTCTCAAATTGTATTCCCTTTTTGCATATTGTCTTTCCAAATAAATCAGGGAGGAACTGTGTCTTGTATTTTCTTTTTATCTTCATGATATTTAACACAATGCTATGCATATACCTTTATTCAGCAGTTGTTCAGAGGTTAACAGTCTGTGAAATTTAGCTTATTGTTTTAATGTGTTTAGTTATCTGGTCTGTTGCATCAAAGCAGACGAGAAGCAGCAGTTCAAAAACTCTAGCAGCTTTTCAAAGCAGATTAGAAAAGCTCTGAAAGCTAGCACAAGTGAGAAGAGATTCCATTGAAAAAGCTAGCCAAAATAGTAAAACCACTAACCCCAAAGTAGACTGGGGTCCTTCAGTGGAGGGGCAAATGATTGCAAAACCGTAAATGACTCTGAGAATGTAAATGAAAAGAGTATTCACCTAGATTTCAAGTTCAACAACTATTTACTTAATACTTATTGTGTGCCAAGAACTATGCCAGAATTTGAGTTTATAAAGCTTGACACGGCATCTGGATCATTTGCTTTTGAGATACTCACTATCTACTAGTGGAAAGGGATACATTATTTTATTTTCAAAACAAAACAAAAAAAGTGGCAAATGCTATGACAAATATAAACATCTTAGAGCAGAAGCACAGACAAAAGATACTTCTTCAACCCAGCCTAAGTCAAAAAGGGCTTCCTGGTGTAGTAACTTTCTTTGATAAACTCAGTTACCAAGAAAATGTAGTTATTGTCAGTTACTGGTTAATAAGGCACTAATCACTAATCACCCCTAGAAATAAGTTGAAGGAAAGGCTTTAGAATAAAAAATAGAATCTTCCAAAAGTGCTTCAGGATTTGGGGTGTTCATTACAGGCGTAACTTTGGGTAGAAGTGACAAGTTTTCAAGCGATCAGGGCAGGGAAAAAATTAGTTTGTGAACTGCAGTGCTACTCCGTGTGACAAAGATGCATCATTCACAAAATACAAACAATTGCCTAACAGAAAAATAAATTCACAGCAGGAACCAGAGCAATTTATAGCAATTAATGCAGAATACACTTAACACGGACATCAAGAAGTGCTATCAAAGCTGAAGTGCAATTACATAAACCATCTAGGTATCGTTTAAGAGAAAGACAAAATATAGTATCTGTTCTCCCAAAGGATTCATGAATCTTCCTTCAAAATTAGATTTATGCCTGTGATTAATTTTTTAAATTTTTACTAAATTATGGTATGCTCTTTTGTTATAGCTGATATCCAGATGAAATTTATATTTAAAATACAAATGATAGTTATATCTTAATTGATGATTCCACATTTCCAGTTGACAGCCTGAAAGTTCATCCATGGCCATCCTATTTTCTTGAATCATCAACTATAAAGTGTTCATAATTAGGATTTTGGCAATGATAAATGTACTCAAGCAATAGAGCTCCAATTAATTCTTATCAAATGGCTTTTCAATATCAAAGTAGACAAAATTTTAGTCTATCCCAAAACTAGTTCGTGCTGGTTACCAAGGAACATGGGCCCTAGTTATAAATCCATTTTTCTATTTGAAATAGCACTTTTAAGATTGGCTGCAAACTGTGCACTCAGGATATAAACACTGTATTTCCATTTTAAATATCTTCAACATTTCCTAAGCTCTCATATGTACCATGCCTTTTATGCTTAACTTTTGTCATAGAACTACCATTCATGATACCAAAGAAAGCCCCGTGTCCAAGTGCCCTTGACATCCTACTACAAGAGGAAACCACTCACTGATACTCAAGTCTATTACCACCAAGAAATCTTTCCAGGAAATTGGGTGACATTCAAGGAAAACACTGATAATCACGCAGGAACCTGAAGGTTATATTTAAAATGATTTGATCAGCCTCTGACAATAGAAAATAGATTTGAGGAAATAGCCGAGCATCTTTCATTCATTTATTGAACAGTTATTGATTATGTATTTACAATGCCAGGCTCCATTCTAAATGCTGGGATGCAGGACCAAAGAAGATAGACAAGGTCCCTGCTCTCATGGAACTTACATTCCTTTGACTGAGTCCATCAGTGCCTCGCTAAACACATCAATAATTTCAGACAGTGACAAGTGCTACAATGACAACAAAACAGATAATGTGACTGGTGATTTGGAGCAAAAGGATCGCATCTCAGCTTTTGTGCCAAAATGAAGGTAAGAATAAAACAAGAAGGAACAGTCACTGGAAGATATGAAGAAAAAAACAAGTAGAGGATTCAAATGGGAAAATACAGTGACCATTCTAAGTTGACATGTGTGAGGAAGAGACTGGAATCTTGCTGGGTACTGCACAGGCCTAGCTCCAGCCTGCAAGAGAGAAGAGCAAACAAGCCAGAGTGGGATTATTGACTGTATCTCTTCTTAGTTTCATTATGTGGGAGAGTTAACCACTTTTAACTTTTGTTTATTTACTACAAAATTAGAGTAACATCAAATATCTAAGTTTGTAGTTAATATTAATTAGTGTAAATAAAGCACTTGGTACATATTAGATGTCCAATAAATGCCAGTTCTCTCTTTACCAGGGGAATAAGTAGGATTTACAAAATAGGGATTACAAGGAGATATCAAGCCCAGTTATAATAACTTATTTTATAACACAGCTGACAGTACCTCATTCAACCTTCCAGTAACCCTTCAGAAAAGGTTTTATCATCTTTCTCTTATGGATGAGAAAACTGAAGCTCAAAGAGATCAAGTGACATTTGCAACATGATTGCTTTGCATGGGAGCTTGGAGTTAGACCCAACTAATATCTCCTCTTGGCTGGGGATGGAGGAAAGGCAAAGAATTTGTTGGTCAAAGGGTACAAACTTTTAGTTAGACAAGAGGAATAAGTTTTGAGATGGATTGCACAGCAGAGTGATTATAACCAATAATAATATATTTTATAATGCAAAATTACTAAGATAGTAAATTTCAAATTTCTTACCACAGAAAATTATGTGAGATGATAAATATGTTAATTAGCTTGACTTATTCATTCAACTTTGTACATATATATCAAAATACCACTCTGTACCTCATAAATGTATGCAATTATGATTTCTCAATTAAAAATATTAGCTTTTTAAAAGATTGGGCTGCACTACACTGCCTACTGATGGTATCTCTATGTTACAGTAATACGTAAATCACGGCTTCAGATAAAGGCGTAGGAGTTTTTCATAAAGCAGTGAAAGAAGGGGAAGTCGTAGGAGTTGCGATCTGTCTATAGAGTACAATTCCTAGTTACAATGGTTAAGAGCAAGGCTTTGAAGACAGCTAAGCCCAACCCTGTGGTGTTACATTTATTAGTCATGCAACTCTAGATACATTTCTTCTCAGAAATTCAGCTTCTATGCTAATATACATCTAGAATGTAGATCAGTATTTACAGCATCTAAATGGGCTAATGATTAAGTAAGAGAAAGCATGTAAAACACCTAGCATGCGACCTGACACTCACAGAGTATTCATTTGCCCAAGTTGTGCTGCTCGTGAGTAGCAGGGCCAGGATTTGACCTCTCAAGTTTCCAACACATCATGATACTTATTTCTTCATGTAACTAGCTGGGAAATTCCACTTGCTGCACAGAAAAGACAGGTTCTTAAACCGTATTGTATTAAAGTGACTCTTTGTTAAAACACAAAAATACCCCACTAGTTACATGTAGGTTATATCCTTGTTAATAACAATATAGGAGTCTTATAATCAATTCTGGTCTGGAAAGCTATAAAGTTATTTACTTCAAAAAAAAAAGGACACATATAAAAAATATGTATATAACATACATGTATATACACATATACATCGAAAAACATCTAGACATGTGTGTATTTTTCACCTCTGCATATATGTGTGTGTATTTATCTATCTATATACATTTGCAATGTCACTACCCCTTGCTTATTAAATAATATTAAAATATCATATCTCCAGTTCATGGACTGTACATGTATTTGTGCATAAATAAATTGCTTTTCTTATTATCATCTGGTGATTTACTACCATTGAGTGGGAGAGCTTCTTGGATATTAAGAATATCTGATATATGTGTATATATTTTTATAAAACATTTTTAATTTATTAATTATTCTATGGACATAAGAGTTTGAGAATCTTACGGATGTTACTTTTTAAAAACTTATCACTACAGGTCAGGCATGGTGGCTCATACCTGTAATCCCAGCACTTTGGAACGGCGAGGCAGAAGGATCACTTGAACCCAGGAATTTGAGATCAACCTGGGCAACATAGTGAGATCTCATCTCTATAAAAAATAAACAAAATTAGCTGGGTGTGGTAGCACACACCTGTGGTTCCAGCTACTCAGGAAGCTGAGGTGGGAGAATTGTTTGGGCCTGGGCAAGGTCAAGGTTGCAGTGAGCCAAGATTGCACCACTGCATTCCTGCAGGGCCACAGAACAAGACCCTGTCTAAAAAAAAAAAGAAAAAAGAAAAAAGAAAAAAAAAAATCACCACTGCCAGAGGTTTGTTACAGAATATCACCCAAAAATATTCCTCAAATAAATACTCTGGGAAATACTGGCTTACTAATACAGAGCAAAAGGTATATATTAATGGAATAAATGTGAGAAACCTATGGAAATAAGTAGGGGAAATAAATATATGGAAACAAATTAGCCATAGAAAGACATTCTTTCCATGTTTTAAAGGAAATACTAAAGTTATGTAACCTTTGACACTAAACTTATGGAGCAAAAGATTGTGAATCTTAATTAAAAGGAAAAAAGAACTATTTTCCCAAAGTCCTCATAAAAGCAAAGTGTGCTCTATTTGACAATATGTGTATCAAATTGGCATTGGAACCATGCATCTAACCCAATTTGAAACACCACTTAAGTAGAAATAGGAAGGCAAATCGTAATCAAAGCTCAAAACATGTGCTGACACAACCAAAATATGAAAATGGCTAAAATTCACACCAAATTTTGATCACACTCATAGTAAATTTAAAACTACTTACTATTATTGCTCGGAATCAGAAGTTTGTTCAGCATGTTATAAGCGACTTTCTAAGGGCAAGTTACTGTGTTCACATATGGACCAAGTAGCTATTGACAAATCACGTGATTTCTTTTCAAATGCTTTGTGTTTGTGGCATTTTATTGGTCATCGTGTCAGGAATACTAAACAATTTTTTTTTAGTGTTTGCAGAATATTATACAGTCACAAACATAAAACAATATGTTGCAATGAGTCAGCATCCTTTTCTAAGTTTCATAAAGAGAATTTGTGATAATTTACTTGAGGACAGTGACCTTGATTGCTTCAAAATGCCTTTAATCAGTGCTAATTTCTCATCTTAATAAAGGAAAATGGAAACATCTGAGTCTATTCTCTTTCTATATTGTCTTACTTATAAAATAACAAAATGAGAGGATATTAAATGAAAATTCATTCATTTATTCAAATATGTATGCAATTGCTTTAAGTCTAAGATACTGAAATAAACATGGCAGAAAAGATGTTAACGGTCTATACAATTTTCTGGTTTGTAAAGTCAGTCTCCCTCTCTGACTGCCTCACTTTCTATCTAAAACATACATATCTAAAACAACAAGCAACACACTTCAACACAAACATACCAGTTGAACAACTGACTTCTTTTTTATTTTCAATTTTTTGAGACAGAGTCTTGCGTGGCCACCCACGCTGAAATGCAGTGGTGTGATCATGGCTCACTACAGCCTCGACCTCCTGAGCTCAAGCGATCCTCCCGCTTCAGCCTCCTGAGTAGCTGGGACTACAGGCAGGTGCGACTATGTCCAGCTAGGTTTTTATTTTTAAAATTTTTTTTAAGATGAGGGTCTTGCTAAGTTGCTCAGGCTGATCTTGAACTCCTGGCCTCAAGCAATCCTCCCACTTCCTCCTACCAATGCGCTGGGATTATAGGCATAAGCCAACAACTGACTTCTTGAGAGTTAATTTTGATCATATGATCTCTCAGAATTTCATTTAAATTTCTTTCATAGACAGATAAGGAAGAGAGATTGAAGAAGGAAAGAGAGAGATTTCATTTAACTCAATCAAAGTTTTCTCTGGTTAATCTAATTCTGTGCCTTAGTGATGTTTTCCGGAAAAAAAAAAAAAAGGTGGAATTTAGAGGAAGAAAAACACTTTCTCTTGGGAAATAAAAGAAAATCATATGAAAATTTACCTGTTATAGTTTGTTAACAGAAGAGAAAATGACGTGTACGTATCTGGAGATTTCCAGTCATTTTTCCAGTGCTAAATTTGAACCTCATTCTCAAGGGTTTTCTAAAATAAAACTTAACATATCTGTCCATCACCACATCCTCATGCCCTCAAGGTTAATTTGATTTAGGGATTATTCTAGTGTTTTGATTTGCTATCAGTTTGAGATCCTTTGTATCCAAAGGAAGTGCCAAATTTTGTGAGGTTCTTAAGAGAACAATGCACGTGAATAAAGTCTCAGAATACTGGGCTTCTCACGAATGTAGCACTGACTGCCATTTATAATGAATTAAAGATTTAGAGATTCCGTACCTTTCACTTTCCTTCTTTTTGTGTGGAACATTTTCTAATATATATTCAACATTCGTCTGCCTTTTCTTTTGATTCAGGGTTGTTTCTCCTAGTTCTTGCTTATCTTCATCTGTTTGGGAAGCTGAACCAGATGGCTTATAAACAATATAAATTTATTTCTCACAGTTCCAGAAGCTGGGAAGTCCAATATTCAGGTGATGGCAGATTTAGTGTCTGGTAAGTGCTTGCTCTTCTGGTCAATACATGAGGCCATCTGTCTGGTTTGTAAACCATCTTGCATTTTACTCCCATAATTCACACAAGTTGTGGGAGGGACCTGGTGGGAGATAACTGAATGATGGGTGGTGGTTTCCCCAGTACTCATGGTAATGAATAAATCTCATGAGATCTGGTGGTTTTATGAGGGGTTTCCGCTTTCACTTCTCTCTCATTCTGTCTTTGCCTGCTGCCATCCCTGTAAGATGGGACTTGTTCTTCCTTGCCTTCCACCATGATTAGGAGGCCTCCCCAGCTCCGTGGAACTGTGAGTCCATTAAATCTTTTATCTTCCCAGTCTCAGGTATGTCTTTATCAGCAGCGTGAGACAGATTAATACACCTTCTCACTGAGTCCTTACTTGGAGGAAGGAGCTAACTAGCTCTCCAGGGTCTCTTTTATAAGGACACTTATGACATTTTTGAGAGCCCTTATGACTTAATCTCCTCCCAAAGGCCCCATTTCCTAAAACTACCACCTTAGGAGTTAGGATTTCAACATATGAATGTAGGGGGCACAAACACTCCAGTCATAGCACTCTTCCCCGTTATCGCTGTCACTCTTTTCTTTTTCTCCTTTTTAAGTGTAGCTTCCCATCTCCTTAGGCAAAGAAACAAAACCACCTAGGTTGGGAGAAGCACAGATATCAGATCACACAAAAGCAGAATAATTTCTACACTTACAAGTAAAGTGCATGGGACTGTATAGAAAGACATCACAATTTGTCTTTTTAATGTTTAACATGCTTTTTTGCTTTCTTCCTGATTTTCCAACATATTTTGGCTGATAGGGAAAAATTTTGCAACTATAACACAAAATAAAAGATAAGCAACAGCAATCTTCTAAATTGATCAGGGTAAATAAACTTTAATTAGATTAGGTAACTACTTTCAGAAAAATATAATATCTCTCTATAAAGACATATTGTTTAACACTAAGAGGGCTCCCTTGAGCATATAAACCTAGGAAGTCATCAAGAGGTTTGGTTTCTTGAGACACAAACTCTCAGAATTTTGGCCATAAGACTGTAACTTAAAATAATACCAGTGGACTCTAACAGGTTAATTATCCTACCAATCGAAGACAGGAGTTCTATGCAGATGTAAACATATTGTTTCTAGTGACAAAAAATGATGAGGCTTTAAGACTCACAGTGATGGAGAAAAAAGGTTTGAATCTTGCCTCACTCTCTTGCTAGCACTCAGGCACCTCCCCACCTCCTGCTCTCTCTGGCTTACAAAAGCAGACCTATCTGAGAGAACTGCCTAGAGCCTTCTGGCGATGCATTGTACTTTTTGGTGTGGGTCAGTGGCAGGATTGGAACTAGTAACTGCATTTCCTCACTCCCAGTTCACTTATCTATCCACTACAAAACAGCATGTTAATTTTGGAAATATTTATACCACTAGGTCATCATGACCTTTGAATATAACCACTGGCACCACTAATATGCCAGGAATCTCCTTATGCCTCACCCAACTAGAATCACTGCCCATGGCAGTATGGACTTCAGATGCCATCTCTCCTGAATAACTGTTCAACATACATAAGACCTCAAAAGAATGTGTTATATTTAAGAAGAATTCGAAGACAGAACATCCAAGTGTGGATACATCAAATTAATGTCTACATTTCTCTTTTAATTTTCTAGCCAATGAAGAAGAGCTAAATATAATCACAGCAGGAATCTTAATGAAACGTTTCAACAGGAAGCAACCTTAAAATATATCAACCTAGAATGATTGTTTTGATAGACTGTCTTAAAGGTAAATCTAGATTTTATCTTTAAAGAAGAGTGAATCTCATACAAACTCAACTCTCTTCCCTGAAATACTTGGTCAAAATCAAGCTGGTATAGACTAGTTTTATCACAAACACTCCTATTTTTCATAGCTATTCCAATACAACTATGATTTTAAAACTGCAATAGAAATATTTAATTAATTAATTAATTTTAAAATTTTATTTTATTTTATTTTTTTGAGACAGGGTCTTGCTCTGTTGCCCAGGCTGAGTGCAGAGGCACTATCACAGCTCACCACAACCTCCATCTACAAGGCTCAAGCAATCCTCCCACCTCAGCCTCCCAAGTAGCTGGAATCACAGGCACACACCACCACACCGACTATTTGTTTTTTTCCTTTTTTTTTTTTATTTTTATTTTTTGTGGAGACAGGGTTTCACCATGTTGCCCAGGCTGGTCTTAAATTCCTGACCTCAACCAATCTACCTGACTCGGCCTCCCAAAGTGCTGGGATTACAGGCCTGAGCCACCATGCCTGGCCTACAATGTTTTTATTTTATTTTATCTTATCTTATCTTATCTTATCTTATCTTATCTTATCTTATTTTATTTTATTTTATTTAGACAGGGTCTCTGTCACCCAGGCTGGAGTGCAGTGGCACAATCATGGCCTTGACCTCCGAGGCTCAAGTGGTTCTCCCACCTCAGCCTTCCCAGTAGCTGGGACCACAGGTGCACACCATCATGCTCAGCTTATTTTCACATTTTCTGTAGAGTCGAGGTTTTGCCATGCTCCCCAGGCTGGTCTCAAACTCCTGAGCTCAAGTGATAGCCCCGGCTTGGCCTCTAAAAGGGGTGGGATTACATGTGTGAGACACTGTGCCCAGCCTCATTTGTTCAGCCTCATTTCTTCAAAAATTGTCCTGATTTAATAAGAAAAGACAACATCCCAAAACATGATATTAATATTTATCATCTTTAGTTGTACAGATTCTTTAGTTCTTTGTAAAGAACATTATTAGGTCTTCATAAGAAATGAAATATTGCTCTTTACAAGTTTAATGCACACAAGTAATCTATAATTCTGTATGAAACTTTTACAATCCCTTAAGAAATGTCCTGCAAATTTGATAATGTCAAATTTAAAAATAAAATACTTTTAAGGTCCAAACTTTAGATTTCAGAAAAAAACATGTGGAGTACTTAGCTTGTACAACCTAATTCTCTTCTATCATTTGCACTGATAACATTATTCCTGTACACATTTTAGCCCAAACCCAGAGAAGACAGGCTTACATGCAAGTTTACAAAAGGAATAAAATCCAGGTAGTCAGCAAAGTGCCCCTAAATGAGAACCGAACTTCTTTCAAATTGCTTTGTTCAAGTTTCATTATCTAGACTTCTTTTTGGCACAACATGGTTATTGCTCACCCTTTACTATCCCCTCTACCAGCACATGTTGTCAAGAACAATAAAAGTCCGAGGGTCAAAATACAGGTATGTCTGCTTCAAAAAAATAAAAAGAGAGAAACCTATTTGGCTAGAATTTCCCATGATTTGAGTCATAGCCCACAAACAAGACTGATTCACTCACTTTTCTGCAAATATGCTATGAAGCAAAAATTTTAAAAATTACAAACGTCTCCTGGATTGCTACACTGGTTCAGATGCAATATTTTGTTTGAAAGGGAAGAGAAAAGTATACTGTTTGGTAATTGGAACTCAAAGACCACATCCTGTGCTGTTCAATGCAGATTTCTTGATTGGCATGACAGAGTACTGCAATATAATTATTTTTAATTGCCAGTTCACATATCTAAAGAAAAGAATATACAAGACTCCCAGAGGCACTGTTCTATAGCAGGAGTTTAATACATCAAGGCAGGCTTTAGCAAATAAGGGCTTTTGTCAATATTTCCCTGGCACATCACCCACGACATAACAATAACACTTAGAATTTATATAAGCCTTTCATCTGCAAAGTGCTTTACAATAATCAATCCCCAGAATACTCATTTGTCAGGAGAATGAGCAATTGATTATAAAACTGAGGACTTCAAGCAAGAAATGGTTTGGATAAGTTCAAAAAGGAATCTTGTTTTGAGATTGAAATAGAATCTCTAACATCCCCAAAGTTAGCAGGGCTGTTTTGATACAGTTAACATCTTTAATATTTTTAGGCACTGATAGCTGAACCCGTAGGTTTCTTTATGCTGACTATATTTCTCGAAAGCTCACTTCTGTACTCCAATGTGTGTTCAGTTTTTAAGAGTCACAGATTTTTCCACACATTCTCAAAAATGGTAGAATGTCTACATTTCTGAATATAACACTAAGAAGGCATTTGTAACCGTTATTAAAAGATTAGACCATTAGTGCTGTGGTGGCAAGCGCAAGTTCAGCATTGTATACCCAAGACTGAACACAGTGCATGGCACACAGCAATCAGTAGTCACCCCAACATAAAAAACTAATGTTCTCTCAGCTTCATTAACTCATATATTTATTTGTTCATTCATTTAATCAGTCAATCAATCATCATTTGTTGAACTCTGCTATCTGCAAATCACCGAATGATTTAGCAACAAGAAGAGAAAAATGTTATCTGTCCCTTGATCTCAGAGTTTATAATTAACTAGAGATAGATAGGTAAGTGAAAAATGAAGATGATTAAAGATAACAATAGAAGAACAGGAGGTCGGAGAACAAAAGAAGAAAGAAATACTTCTACTTGGTGAGTGTCTTAGTCCATTTTGTGCTGCTATAAAGGAATATCTGAGGCTGGGTCATTTATTTTAAAAAGAGGTTTATTTTGGCCAGTCACGGTGGCACATGCCTGTAATATCCCAGCACTTTGGGAGGCCGAGGTAGACAGATCACTTGAGGTCAGGAGTTCAAGACCAGCCTGGCCAACATGGTGAAACTCCATCTCTACTAAAAATACAAAAATTAGCCAGGCATGGTGTATGCCTGTAATCCCAGTTACTCAGGAGGCTGAGGCAGGAGAATCACTTGAACCCAGGAGGTGGAGGTTGCAGTAAGCCAAGATCGCGCCACTGCACTCCAGCCCGGGTGACAAGCAAGTCTCTGTCTCAAAGAGAAAAAAAAAAAGAGGTTTATTTTACTGATGGTTCTACAGGCTTTACAAGAAGCACGGCACCAGCCTCTGCTTCTGGTAAGGCCTCAGGAAACTTCTGGTCACGGTGGAAGGAGATGTGGGAGGTGGAGTCTGCACATCACATGGTGAGAGAGGGAGCAAGAGAACAAAGAGAACACGTCAGGTTCTTTTTAACACAGAGATCTCATGGGAACTACGAGTGAGAACTCATTCAAATCCTCAAGAACGGCACCAGGCAATTCATAAAGGATGTGCTTCCATGACCCAAACACCTCCCACCAGGCCCCACCTCCAACAGTGCGGATCAAATTTCAACACGTGATTTGGAGGGGACAAATATCCAATCAATATCAGTGAGGCTTCAAAACAATGCTTCACAAAAGATGTAGTTTCACTTGGGTTTTGCATGATTTTGATAGGCGGAAGAAATTGGAGAAGATTGTTGCAGATTGAGGGAAGGCCAAGAAGTAGAAATAGCTTTCCTGCTACCACCAATTTGGAGAAATCTGTATCTGAAATTATATCACCTTTGACTACACTCTGTACATTCAAACTTGATTTGTGTTACTGAGAAATTCTGGATGAGATTGGCCTGTGATTACCATACAGATTGGTTGTATGTAAATGTGTGCGTCTATAGTGTTTGAGGACGTGACTTATTCTTTCATGTGTCTGAAATATTCCTCAGATTGTTACCTCTCCTAATGTATATTGTATTTTCTTTCTTTCTTTCTTTCTTTCTTTCTTTCTTTCTTTCTTTCTTTCTTTCTTTCTTTCTTTCTTTCTTTCTTTCTTTCTTTTATTATACTTTAAGTTCTAGGGTACATGTGCATAACGTGCAGGTTTGTTACATATGTATACTTGTGCCATGTTGGTGTGCTGCACCCATCAACTCGTCAGCACCCATCAAGTCATCATTTATATCATGTATAACTCCCCAATGCAATCCCTCCCTCCTCCCCCCTCCCCATGATAGGCCCCAGTGTGTGATGTTCCCCTTCC
>NW_016805666.1:5930824-5937308 GCF_001698545.2 Rhinopithecus bieti
AGTATTTTATTGAGAATTTTTGCATCGATGTTCATCAGGGATATTTCAAAATGAGAAAATGTAAGTCTCTTTTGAATAAAAGGCTGGAAGACTTCTATGGCATAGTACACCATAATTACTTGTATGGAAACATACAAGAAGTCTACAGAAACTCCTCAAGTACACATTTTATGCTAAATTTTGTCGTAGGCATTATGGAGGATATGGTGGTGTTCCCAAAAGAATGTCTTAACCATGCTGATACACTAAAAGTGTTCCATAAATTCTTATTAATGAAATATCACCGGATGAGTTTACAGCTGGAAGGGAGGAGGAGTGACTCCACACTGCGAGGAGAACGACTGGAACGCCACATGAAGTTGTAGATAGTACTCTGTGCAATGAGTAAGGCACAAAACACTGAGCCAGTCATTGAACTCAAGTCTTCCAGATCCCAGCCTAAGACAGTCTTTCCACAGATACATTGATTCTATTGGATATTTCCTCATTAGAAGGACTTCATTTCAGTATTGAAATTACAAAGCTGCCTCAGGTATTTATGCATTTTATTTTTCTTCCTGTGCTTATTGCTCCACCTGTCCCACTGGGGACTATTTTCTCTACAGATTGTGTTCATCTCCCACAAAAGCCAATAGAAACTCTGGCAAAACATAGTGGAGCACAGGCAATCCCTTCTGCCACCCCTAGGGGGTGCTCAGGAAGACCCTGGTATCACTGCTAATAGCACCTGCCAGGTGTCCTGGGTTGGAAAATCTTACCTACTCTGTCACATGGCAGCTCTCCTCCCAGAGCTAGCCACCAGTGGTGCTTATTAAATTATAATGATCTACTTTAAATATCAGCAAATGATGATGCAACTGACTTTAAAACCAATTTGGATATTTGCTGGACATACCTGTCATTGAGGCTGATTATGAAAGGCTATATAAAATGTAACAATGGGGCTGTCCAGAAGGGACCTAATAGTTTACCTTAATTTTTAGCTTAAACAGAGACAGCCTAACATTACAGTTCTGGACGATCAATCTATCACCTTCCAAATGCCTGGGGCCAGGGCCTGGGGGCAGCACGGTAGGTGCCAATTTTGTCAAGTCAGGTCTTTCTTGGGGGCGGTCATGAGAAGAGTGAAGAGTTGTAGATAATCATATTTCATAATAATTCATTTTCTTTGTAATGTTATGTATTTTTTATTTTATAAATTAAAAAGTATTATTCTAAAAAGGGAATCCCTAGGCTTCACAAGACTGCCAATGTGATCCATGGCACAAAATAGTTAAGAATCCCTGAAGGCCGACCTGGTGCAGTGGCTCACATCTATAATCCCAGCACTTTGGGAGGTAAAGGGGGGCTGATCACTTGCAACCAGGAGTTTGAGACCACCCTGGCCAACATGGTGAAACCCCACCTCTCCTAAAAAATACAAAAATTAGCTGGGTGTGGTGGCACATACCTGTTACCCCAAGCTACTTGGGAGGCTGAGGCATGAGAATCAATTGAACCTGGGAGCCGAGATCACCCCACTGCACTCCAGCCTGGATGACAGAGTGATATTCTATCTCAAAGAAAAAGACAATTCCCGAAAGACTGTCCAGTAATCAGTTAATGTGCAAGCATAGCAAATGCATGGGACAAAGAAGAGTAGAGAGGTCACTTTCCATAGGGAAAATACAATGAGGTATTGAAAGTCCAAAGAAAAATGGACTTAAAATATTACTGTGAAAAAAAAAGGGCAACAGAAAGGAATTTACAATATCAGGAAGGGGATAGGTTAGGACTAGGTAAAGATAAATGAATCACTGGGCATGGAGAAATCATTCCAAGACAAGCATCAGGGAGAAAACTGAATACTCTCTCTATCTTGCAAGTAGAGTCTTAAAGAAACAGGGTCCCACTAAATAGTCACTTGGCGGAAATAGCCAAGAACTACTAATTATTGTTTAGTTACTCAATTCATCCAGTAAGTAAAAATGTATTGAGCACTTATTATGTGCCAGGTACCACAAGCTACGTGATAGATATCCAGTGGTATAGAAACACCACAAATGGTCTCTGACCTTGTGAAGCTTACAGTCGACTTGGAGAGACGGGCATTAATTAAGTGAGTAAGAACCCCAAAAATTATGATAAGTTCCATGGAGGAAAAGAGTACTGTGGCAACAAAGGCATCCATAGTCTTGTGGTCAGTGGAGTTGAAGCTTTGACCTGTAAGATGAGCACAAATTGGCCAGGCAGAGTGGAGGGAGGGTGTTCCAGATGAAGGGAGGAGTGTGTAGAAAAAGAGGGTACTGCTGCTTAGTATTTTGAATTATGACACTCTTCAACACACTGCAGAAATTGGGTAGATTCTCCACCTTGAGAAGAAGAAAAGAGAGTATGGGAGTAGAAGTCAGGTAAGGAAGGGAGCAGGGAAAGAAACAAGGAGGAAGAGGCAAACTTTCGCCATCGAATCCTTTGACCGGAGGCTGAGCAACCACCTCTTCTTTCGTTTACTCTCAAATCAGAGCTATCTTTTCTCTCTTATACCTTTGGCCATGAAAAGAGTATGATGAAGAGAATAAGAGAAGCCCTATTTCATTTTAATATTTACCAAGAATCCAAAATGTACAACTAAGACGGTGCTATGGGGAATATAAAAGTGAGCACAACACTTGCTTTGCAGAACAATCAAGTGAGAGGGAGAAAAAAATCTAATAGAACGCCTGCTAGGTGTTGAAGTAGAGCCACCAGCCCTCTGGGTGGCCTTAGGCAGGTCATGTCTCCTCTGGGAGCCTTCCTTTCACATCTGTCATAGAGCTTGTAGGCAACTGACTTTGTGCGGTTTCTTCCAGGTTAAACAGACTGTGCTCCATTTTTCAGACTGTCATTAGAAAAAGCTCAAATACATCTGCGTTTGTGTATGATGGAAGGCAGTTAATATATTTAAGGGGTCAGACATACAATTAAGATTTTGCTGTTGGGGTGGGATTTCTCCCCCTTTTAAGCCTCACTTTTGAGAAACTTGAAACTAAACTGAGCTGTTCAGAGATTAAGACTAATATACCATAATATGCACTTACTAATTCACTAAATGTCTTGACGTTGGTGTTGGGGATTTAAGGAGGGGTGTTTGCTAAGGCCAGGCACAGGACTAGGTCCCAGGAATTCCAAATTGCATAAAATGTGGTCCTTGCACATCAGACATTCAATGGGCTCAGAATGGAAAAGGCCATGCAGAAAACAGTGAGCATAGAGTTTACTGCTCTAAGTATCAACCTAGACATACAAAGGAAGAACTCTGAGACCACTAAGAAGTAAGTAAGTAAGTGTTAATGGGAGAGGTACGTGTGGGAAGTTTTGTCATAAGTCTTGCATTTGAGCCTGATCTTAAGGAGTGAAGAGGAGTTAGCTAAACAAGGTGAAGAACATTCCAGGCAGACAGACTATAAGTAAAGGCAAGAAGGGAAAGAACGAACATAATGCTTTTCCTTCCCCAGCATCTATTTCAGTCACATTGCAGATAAACAGGATTTTAAACATGGGAAGCCATCCAAATCAGACAATTCTCATTCTTTTATCAAAATCCTAAAGGGAACATTTTTAAATCTCTTTTGTAATTGCTAGGAAAATGATGTGTGCCCAGAGTCCTTATTTAGAAAAAACAATCCTTATTTTTTGAATCAAACAATGTATCACTTTTCCAATAGAGCTGGAACCAAATTCTGCATTTCGTATGTTAATTGCAATGTACTTTTTCTTTTGTAAGGTGCATGAATATGGTCTGTCAGCCATTACACAAATTTAAGTATGGAAAAAAATGGGCTTCAAAAAAAGCAATGAAACGTATCAACATGAGAAATTTTGTCACACTAGTAGACAAAAACATCGACTTGAAGGATGTCCTTGCCAGGTTAGGGTACGTCCCTTTTCTAGCTACTGTCAACCTAGACTCAGCTCCACTCAGAAATGCCTGCTTGGTTGGCAGCTGCTGAGAGATAGCAACTCCTCCTAGCAACAGATGGAGCCAATCAAAAGCCAGCGGCAGTGATCCTTGCTGTTAAGTGCAATGACATCTCATTTATCTGGCAACTCCAGTGAAGACTGTATAGTGTATAAGATAATTACTAAGAGACTGAAATTTACATTCCCATGCACCAGGGACTATTAGAATTTCAATAGCATGCTTGGAAATTTGCCTTAAATTAGATGCCTGTGTGTTTAAATATTAGAGTGTGGTGGATATCAGATATCAGAGTGTGGTGGATTACACTTAGGTTTTAAAGACACCTAAAGGTGACTGTTAGTTTTATCACTTACTGCCCATGTGTTCTTAGGCATGATAGTTTCCCCGAGTTTTAATTTTTTCCATCTCTTAAAATAAGATACATACTTTGCCTGGCCTAACATATTGCACAGCAGTGTTGTGCTAATCACAAAATATAGCAGATATCAAAACCCTTTCAAACTGCCAAACTTCATGTAAACAAATACTAACTGACATTTTCTTACTATTGGGGAAACAGTATTTAATATAGCTAATAGCTTCAGCTCCCATCTGGGTAATCTCTAATAAGCTATTTCATCTTTATTTCCTCACCTGCCCAACGAAGATAATGCTAGGACGTGATTCAGGGACTGGCTGTGAAGACTGTAGTAAGCACTCGAAAATGTTCACTAACAATTATTATCATTCCATCATTTAATGCCGTGAGAATTTGAGGGGTTGCTACATTGGAGAGAGTTTTTTATTCCTACTAAATGACCCCCAAAGCAATATGCTATAGAACCCCAAACACATGTATCCAAGGGATATTGCCCAAAACTCTCTTAACCATCCACAGCTTTTTAACACATTCATGCATGCTAGAGGTTATTCCCAAGACACCTGCTTCCTCTGTTGGGCACTGAGCACTTTGCTTTTGCTGTCTCCTCCTGATGACCCCTCCATTCCATGAAATTACCATTCTCCTGCTCAACACATAACCAAAAATTTGGGATAGTACATGGTATATTTGATTAAGCAAGTGCTACCAAGCGTATAGTTCCTCACAGGTCTGTCTAAACAGAGTATCTACTTTTTATCTTATTACCAAAATGCTCTCCTGCACAGAAAGGAAAGAACAGGAAAAATTTTTAAAGGAACTACAGTAGTCAGTTTCTCAATTCTCACTCAATTCCACTTGCTTGCGGTAATATTTAATATTTAAAAGGTATGATATAATTATCTCATATTCCATACTTTACATGTTATAATAGGTGAATCTGCTATACAGTTAAGAACAGGTCACAATGGCCAGTATTTTCCTGGACTCAAATCAGTAAGACTTACTGACATGGACTACACTTTTAAGCTAAAATTTTAAAATATCCTCTCTGCTTCATAATGCTTATTCCATACTCAGAACTTTAGTAGATCCCACTTTGAATGTCTTAATTTTTGTACTGTTTAGCTTTCTTGCTGTATAAGCTCCTTTGAGAGCAGAAGTTTTGTGTCACTGTTTGTAGCACACGCATCCAAAGCATCTAGCTCACTAGTACATGCTTAACAAATATCTATTAAAGAAATACTAACAAAAACAAAAAAGAAAGGGAGGGAGAAAGAGGAGGAGGATTGGAGGAATGGAGGAAAAAACAAGAGAGATAAACAGAGAAAGAAAAGAGAGGAAGGAGGGAAATAAGGAAAAAGGAAAGATGGAAACAGAAGAAAGAAAACTAAATTGTTATAAATGCACGAGGAGAGATCTCAAAGATGTTTGACTACTTTAAATACAACTCTTACACCAATTCTCAGATAGAGTATAACACTGTTTCTTATTGTCACTCTTGTATGTCACTTCTTAGTCCTTAGGATGACTGATGCCACTACAGGGTGTCAAAAAAATGGAATTTTAACAGGCTTCATTTTCATACAAACTCAAAGAGCTAAATGTAAAAAAAAAAAAAAAAAAAAAAAAAAAAAAAAAAAAAAAAAAAAAAAAAAAAAATTAAACAGAGACATAATAGCTTTGCTTGTGTTTTACTTTTCTTCCCAGAAATGCATGTCGAGCTGCCCTTTCTCTATATACCTCCCACTCCTTCTGTACCTCCCAACCAGATTCTACACATCAGTTTGCTCGAGTCCTCAGCACTCATGTCCTGAAACCATCGACGTCACTCTTCCAGACACACACCCCATCCAATATTCTGGCCTCCAGTGAAACATAAACAAAGAAATAAAAGTCTTAAATAGAAATTCTAAACTCCTGCACATGATAGGACTGCTATTTTTCAAATAAGAGATAAAGGAGGCTTAGGAAAAAAAATGTGTGTGTGTATATATATATATATATATATATATGAAAATCTTATGAAAAACTGTGTGAAAAGACTCCCAGATCTAGGGTTAAGAAGCTTAGTTTTTGTGTCTGACACTGATATTAGTGACCCCTATTTCCTTTTAGAAACTTTCTATATTTCTTTTTACTTTTTTTTTTCTTTGTTCTTTTTTTTTTTTTTTTTTTTTTTTTTT
>NW_016805666.1:5937443-5997721 GCF_001698545.2 Rhinopithecus bieti
ATGTCCGGATAATTTTTTTGTATTTTTAGTAGAGACGGGGTTTCACCATGTTAGCCAGGATGGTCTCGATCTCCTGACCTCATGATCCACCCGTCTCTGGGGTTTTTATGTGGATCCAGTGTCATTACAAACAGGAACATTTCTCTACCATAAATTTTAAAAATGTACACAAAAACACGCTGTCGGATACCTTTTCTGAATGCACATTTTTGTTTATATGATTTCAATTATATGTTAGGGGACAAAATAAGTTGGAAATTCTTACACAAATCCACCCATTATGGAAGCTCTAAGCCACTAATTCCCACTACTGCAACCAGGTATATACAAAAACATGCCCTAACCCCCAATTCGGGTGAGTTGCAGGTTATGATTCTCCAATGATGGAATACTCTGAGAAGACAAAAAGGGGCATCATTTTTCTGGGTGGCATCATAATCACTACCAAAAAAACTGGTCAAAGAAGCAGGGCATGGTGGCTCACACTTGTAATCCTAGAGTTTTGGGAGGCTGAGGCAGGTGGATTGCTTGAGTTTAGGAGTTGAAAATTAGTCTGGGCAACGTAAAGAGACTTTCTTAACATATCTTTCTAAGGGGCAAATGAATGAATTCTAGTTCTCAATCCCGTATTGTTGATTGATATATGTTGACCATGAATGGTTTTCTGGTGGCCCTAGAGAGTCGTTTGTCATCAAAGACTTACCCAGGGCAGAAGCTAACGAAATATCACTTGCACAGATTACATAATGCCACATTTCAGGAGAGGCAATATAAATAAGAGTGACCTCTGGATAACGAGAGGATTTAAAAAGTCCAGGCTGTCCAAATCAGTTTTCTCATCTGATAAAAAGGGGTTGAACCCAATAATTTATGTTTCCTTCCACTTCCAAAATTTAATGACATTATTGTTTACTTGTTCTTTTATTTATTAAAAAATATTTATTGCCGGGCGCGGTGGCTCAAGCCTGTAATCCCAGCACTTTGGGAGGCCGAGACGGGCGGATCACGAGGTCAGGAGATCGAGACCATCCTGGCTAACATGGTGAAACCCCGTCTCTACTAAAATACAAAAAAATTAGCTGGGCGAGGTGGCGGCGCCTGTAGTCCCAGCTACTCGGGAGGCTGAGGCAGGAGAATGGCGTGAACCCGGGAGGCGGAGCTTGCAGTGAGCGGAGATTGCCTCACAGCACTCCAGCTTGGGCGACAGAGCGAGACTCCATTTCAAAAAAAAAAAAATATTTATTTACTTAAAATGAGCAAAGTACCTGTGAAAGAATTAGATTTGGTTAATATTCTCACGGACACTATGATGACACATCATATAGTATTTAAATGTGATCAACAAATAGTTGAAAACGCGTTATGCGAAAAATAATAATTTTCGCAAACACTTTTACAGCACTTACTATATCTTAGGCATCATTTTATGTGATGGAAGACAAATATATAGATACACATGGATATGGATAATGATTGAGATAAGAAATAAAATGGAGATCGAGACAGAAAAATTCTTTTAATCGTTACAACAACCAACAGCTTTAGAGCATTAACCATGTGCCAAACATGTTAGGTAATCAACATATATTTTCTATGATGCCAGACTGTAAAACTAGGACCAAGAAAAGGCCCAATAAATAGAAAATAGTCCTTATCATCACCCCCAGGGTACGCTTTAGGTAATAAAGTTCTAATATTACAGATCTCAGCAATGACCAGATTCTAATTGTGGTGAATATTAGAAAAAAAAGCCACTGATTTAGTCTAGCCGACCTCTATGATCATTTTTATCAACTGAAAGTTAAAAAAAAATAGATAAAGCTAGAGTGGGCACAATGGTAGATAGTAGAGACAGAACTGGCATATTTGGAAGATCTCTCAATTCTACAGGCAGAATTTTTTTAAAACAAACCAAACAACAATGATAACAGTTTATTGTTATAGGAAGCACTGAGATTGGGCTTTAAGAGTTTGCTGAGAGGCTGATATGCAGAGATAGGCAAGCCTGGACCCCAGTGAAGTGGTCAAATAAATAACAGTGCTCCAAGAGTTATATTTACTGCCACGCAAGATGAATCATGCCTCTTTGGGGAATGCTTTTCTGAAATTTCATTTCCCATTTTGGACTACTGGATCAGTCTCTCAGAAGAGTTTGGAATGTGGCCAATTACTTCCCTCTGCATTTTTCATCTGAGACTTAGGCTGTACAACTCCATTTTAAATTTTCACACAATACATCTTAGATCGTAGGGACTTCATTTTGTGAAGAATAAGACACCAAAAATGCAGTCTGTTTGTAAATATAGATTTGAGCATAAGGACCAAGAAACACACGTTAGAAATCTTAAGAAATGAATTCTTACTATAATTATCTACAGCTCTATGCTCCATACTTATATTTTAAATTATAATACTAATGAAGAAAATCACTGTTGAGATGATAAATTAGCAGACCATTAAAAACTTTCTAGAATGAAAACCACTCTCCAACGATATTCACATGAAAAATCAGACATTAAAAGAACAAACAAGTAAATGTGGAAATAACCAGAACCCAATTTGCAACCGTCTCAATCACATTTAACCTTGGATATTACTAGAGCACTCAAAACGAATAGGATGTTGAACCGTTTGGAGGGCAAGTGACATTGGCAGACCTAATGGCAAAACAAACAAAATAAAAAGAATATTTAAAATTTAAAATATCAAAGAGGCCAGGCACGGAGGCTCACACCTGTAATCCCAGCACTTTGGGAAGCTGAGGCGAGCAGATCACCTGAGGTTAGGAATTCGAGACCAGCCTGACCAACATGGAGAATCCCCATCTCTACTAAAAATACAAAAAAAATTAGCCAGGCGTGGTGGCGTGCCTGTAATCCCAGCTACTTGGGAGGCTGAGGCAGGAGAATCGCTTGAACCCAGGAGGCGGAGGTTGTGGTGAGCCAAGATTGCGCCACTGCACTCCAGTCTGGGCAACAAGAGCGAAACTTTGTCTCAAAAATGAATAAATAAATACATAATTTTTTAAAAAGTCTAAACCAAATAAAGTCCTTTAAACCACTAAACCTACAGCAATCCATTTTACTTGATGGAGCATTGGGTGGGGGAAATATTACAGATAAGTTATTTTAATAAATTAAATTATGTAAATGTTAAATATTCCAGAATTATAGAAAAGAAATTATCTTAGAGTAAGCATCAAAAAGTTAGTTCAGGCCGGGCCTGGTGGCTCACGCCTGTAATTCCAGCACTTTGGGAGGCCGAGGGAGGCGGATCATGAAGTCAGGAGATCGAGACCATCCTGGCTAATACGGAGAAACCCTATCTCTACCAAAAATACAAAAAATTAGCTGGGCTTGGTGGCAGGTGCCTGTAGTCCCAGCTACTCGAGCGGCTGAGGCTGGAGAATGGTGTGAACCCGGGAGGTGCAGCTTGCAGCAAGCCAAGTTCACGCCACAGCACTCCAGCCTGGGCGACAGAGCAAGACTCCGTCTCAAAAAAAAAAAGAAAAATTAGTTCAAGGTCTGTACCCACTTACCTTTCCTACGAAACAATAAGTACAAACATGTTTTGTAAATATACAATGTAAAATGTAAAACACAATGTAAATATTGTATTTCATTTACAGAGATATTACTTGCTTTTTGTAAATTAAAGAATCACCCTCAATTTATCATGCAAGAGCAACTCCATTTCTGGCTATCACATCATTTTAAAGCAAAGATGTAACCATAAACATGCTGAATTGACTATAAAAAATAATATGCAAAGTGCAAAGGAAGAGAATAACAGGAAGAGCACAACACAGCCATTAGTGGAAAGACTGCTTTTATGATTTAGACCATTCAGGGAAAACCAAAGCAGAAACCGTACCTTGTGTCAGTCTCATTAAGATTAAATTCCCAAATATCCAATCTGCTATGGTTTCCTAAGTGGCTACAGTGAGGACACAAAGCTTTTCCATATATTTGAAGAAACTGTGGCAACAGACAACGCCTTCATCTCTGCGGAGGCATGGTTGGGTCGGTGATGGGGTGAGCCAGTTTGCAGGAAACTGGTAGATGGGAACAGGAAGATAAATTGGACACAGGCTTTGCCTTCAAGATGCTGATAATTCAGCTCTGGAGACAAAAGTACAAACTCAACCTAAGGTGGGAGAGAGGTACAAGCAAAAAGCTATGGAAGGATAAGGAAAGTTTCAACAGGAAACACAGCAAGGATTTCATGGTGGAGGTATACTGGGTCTTAAAGAAGAAACAGGACAGGATAAATAATGATGACAGGAAAAGACATGAGCACTGATTGAGTGTATGGAAAGTTGAGATATATGAAATGACTGAAAGGAAAAGGAAAACATGTCATAAAAGTAAATGAAAATGGAGATGAAGCCAGAGAATTATGCTGGGGTCAAACTGTTAAACAGTTTAGAAGGCCAGCCAAAGAATTTTGGATTATATATATAAGTTCCTAGAATTCATTGAAGGTTTTAGATACAGTAAGTGTCTAGTCACCCGGAAGAGGGTGGAATACAAAATAATGGGGGCAGCAACATAGTCACTCTTCCAGAGCTGGCAAGACTGGGGACTGGGGAGAAAAAAGAGAACAGAGGTAATACAGAAGTTAACACGAAGGATGAACAAAAGGAAAAGAATCACTTCATTTTCCCTTAATCAAAATAGGTAAATAAGAAATTTTTTGCACGCAAACCAGACATACTACACTGAGATATTTTTTATCCTGCCAAGTGTTTTGACATTTATAGAGAGTAGGAAGAAAGAACTATATTTATTGGTGTTAATTATTGATCTGACCATATTACATATTATTTTATCATTCTAAACTCTCCCACCAGACTTACAAGCTAGATATGACATATCCAATTCAAAAATGATGTCAGGCATGGAGTCACAGGCCTATAGTCCCAACTACTCAGGAGGCTGAGGCAGGAAGATTGTTTGAGCCCAGGAGTTCCAGGCTGCAATGAGCTACTATTGCACCACTGCACTACAGACTGGGTGACAGAGAAAGACTTCTGCCTCTAAAAATAATAATAATAATGAAAACAAAAATAAATGATAAGAACTCAGAAACATTAAGTTAATCACCCAAATTCAACCAGCAGCAGAAGTGAAGTTTCACCCCAAGTATAACTGCTTCCAAACACCGTTCTTTATACTACATCAAACTGTTGGAACACGGCACGAGACGCCTTTGGGGTTGCATGCCCCCACAGACCTCAACGTGTACAAGAGTCTAAATAGATCTAGAGGGAACCCATCAGAAAATGTTATTCTAGGCTAAATTATGTTGAAAATCTTTCATCCTTCTTAAAACTCTGTACTTCTCAGTATTTATTTTAGAGTACTTCTTCTTTTACTCTTTTTTTCTTCTTTTTTTAAGAGATGGCCTGAATTAAACTACACAAGGTGAAGTAGATACAAAATATTTAAAATGGTAAATTATTGAGCATGAAATCTCATCTGATTGGATGAGTGAAAGTAATATTGATTAACCCAGCCACTGACCTTGAGTAACATACGTAAGAATGCTCTAACAACACAAAAAAAGTATTGGTAAAGTATTTGTCACAATGCCAAGAGATACAATCTGGATTAATAGTCACACTTCATAAAATAGACTTCTATAATGGCTTCAGATGTGTTTTTTTTTTTTTTTTTTGAGGCGGAGTCCCGCTCTGTCGCCCAGGCTGGAGTGCAGTGGCCGGATCTCGGCTCACTGCAAACTCCGCCTCCCGGGTTCACGCCATTCTCCTGCCTCAGCCTCCCGAGTAGCTGGGACTACAGGCACCCGCCACCTCCTCTGGCTAGTTTTTTGTATTTTTTTAGTAGAGACGGAGTTTCACTGTGTTAGCCAGGATGGTCTCGATCTCCTGACCTCGTGATCTGCCCGTCTCGGCCTCCCAAAGTGCTGGGATTACAGGCTTGAGCCACCGCGCCCGGCCTAGATGTGCTTATTATGTCTAACGATGAAGAAGATGAATTAAACTAAATTGAGAGTGGAAGACACACGTTGCCCCTCAACTGTGTGCTATTTTGATATCTTAGAGATGATCATTAAGTGATTTATCATAAAATGTATGAACTAAAGATAAATACTTAATTATAGAAAGTATGTCTTCATGTATCTTTCTATAAAGATTCCTATGGGCTTCAAACTTCAATTAAAGCCTGTTTAAAATATTTATACTTAAAACTGCACCATAAATTGAAATTTCCAAATACTTATTAGGAAGTAATATTCTCTCTGATGCAAGGCACCAAAATGTACATTGTTGAACTGATACATTTATTTCTATACCTGTTTTTCATTAAATAGCTCAGAGGTATCATTTTAAGGTACAAAATATTATAAAATATCTCACAATACATGTTTAAATTGATCTAAGGAGAGAAACCAAAAATCTATTTTGCAATTTAATACCTAACCAAATGCACCATCTCATTAAGAGATATGTATGTTTTTTTTAAGCACTGACAATAGTAATTTGGAAGCCCAAGCTCAGTAAGTAAAGTTAAATACCAGTCCTAGGAAAACTCTTCATCAGGAAAACTTTTCTTGCATAGTAGTATTTTGTGGTGAAAATCATTGTGTTTACAGTTGTAAGACACAGCTTCACAAATGAAACATGGATTCCACTGTTTCCACTACTTATTCCACTTTTTTGGTCCAACACCAGAGTGTTAAAATGTTGTCTCACCTCTCTGGTTGTGAAGAAATTCACACCTCTGTGTTACTTTAAAAAATGTAATTCGATTAATGTGTATTGAATACATAAAGAACAACGAGTTTATTTCCTGTTTAATCTCATTTAAATAATGATTAAATTTACGTTTTAGCATTTTTTGGACAAATTTTCTTTCTAAATAACAGAACCATTAAGACATAATTCCCATACAGTACAGTTCACTCATTCAAAGTGTACAGTTAAATGGTATTTAAATATTCACAGAGTTGTAAAACCATCACCCCAATTAATTTTAGAATATTTTTCTTCACCTCACAAAGCAACTCCACACCCTTTAGCCATGAACCCCTCCCATTCCTCCCATCCCCACTCAGCACTATACAACTACTTTATGTCTCAATAGACTTGCTTTTTCTGGATATTTTATATAAATGAAATGATAAAGCATATCTTTTCTGACTAGTTTCTTTCATATCACATAATATTTTCATGGTTCATCCTTATTGTAGCATACATCAGAACTTTACCGCTTTTTATTGCCAAATAATATTCCACTGTATGACTATACCAAACTTTATTTATCCATTCATCAGTTGATGGACAGTTGAATTGTTTCTACTTTTAGGCTGTTACGAATAATGCTACTATGGGTATGGATATACAAGACTTTTTGTGTAGACATCTGTTGTAAATTGTTTTGGGTACACACCTAGCAGTGGAACTGTCAGGTCATATAATAACTCTATGTTTAATCTTTTGAGAAACTGCCAGACTGTCTTACAAAATGCCTGCACCATTTTATATTCTCACTAGCAGTGTATAAGAGTTCCAATTTCTCGCCTACTTGTGTTATTATCTGTCTTTTTTAATATAGCCTTTGCAGCGGGTGGGAGGTGGTATCTCCTTGTGATTTTAATTTGCATTTCCTTGATGGCTAATGGTGTTGAGTATCATTTCACATTGCTATTGACTGACTGTCTGTCTATCTATCTATCTATCTATCTATCTATCTATCTATCTGTTTTCAGATCCTTTGCACACTTTTCATTAGGTTATTTGTCTTTTTATTACTGAGTTGTAAGAGTTCTTTATATATTCTAGATATAAATTTCTTATCAGATAAGTGGTTTTCAAAATTTTCTCCCATTCTGTGAATTGACTTTTCACTTGATTGTGTCCTTTGAAGCCCAAAAGTTTTAAATTATGATGAAATCCAACTTACCTATTCTTTCTTTTGTTGGTTGTGCTTTAGATGTTATATCCATGAAACCACTGCTTAATGCAAGGTCATGAAGATTTACTCCTATGCTTTCTTCCATGAGTTTTATGGTCTTAGCTCTAAAACCATAGGTTTGAGGTCTCTAATCCATGTTGGGTTACTTTTTCATTTAGGTCTCTGATCCATTTTAGGTTACTTTTTCATATGTCATGTGAAAACTCAGCCTATAAATTTTTTTTTTTCTACCAGTCAGATTTCTTAAGATCTTCAGACAATGGCAACAAGATCTTTTCATTGAAATAACTAAAAAAGTTTGTGGAAATTCCATAAGCATGTAAACAATAAAGAAAGCATTTCAACAAGTAGTACATACATTTTAGAAATTAAACATCTTGTTCTTGGATTATATGTACAATTAGTCAAAATGCAAAGATAATCCAAATACAAAACAAGGAAATTCATGAGAGCTAATGAAAACTTAAAATTTTATGCCACGGTGCTTTCAGTGAGCCAAGATCACACCACTGCACTCCAGCCTGGGCAACACAGTGAGATCCCATCTCAAAAAAAAATGTGCCAAGATGCAAAATATTTAATGTTTCTATTACCCTGCTTCTCTCTCTTATGGCACTTAACAATTTAAATATTTTATTATAGTATTAAAGTATAGTGTTTGCCTTTATCTTCTACCATGATTAAAGCATCTATAACTTGGTACATGATAAGTAAAAATATTCAAAATTGAATAGGTGAACAAATTAAAATGAATGAATTCTAGAATTGGCACTTTTCCCTGTTTTGATGCATAATTTTCTCTCCTTTTCATCCTTTATGTTTTAGCTTAAGTATTATATCCTTAAAGAAATTTCCAGAGAAATTCTGTCTAAATTAGTTTCTTCTATTATTCTCTATTACAGAAATGTATTTCATTCTTTCATAGCACTAATCCTAAATAGCAAATGTTTACATTTATTTGTTTACATGTTATTGTGCTCTCCCAATATGGGAGATGGAGTGTTTTTCATTTTACTTCCAATGCCTAAGACAATGTGCGATACGTTAATACTTTTAAATAGGTAGTAAATGATTGGGTAAATGGGATCATAGACAAACTGATGATCCCTGAATATTCAGGAATAGCTATATTGAAACCACAGGCAAACATGACTGCACAAAGCCATAGCTATGTCCTTCTTCATGGTAGGGCTTTCAGTTCCCACACAACCTTCCACATTTCCCTGCAGAGAGAACCTTTTCCCATCTACTGAAATCAAAGAATAAAGGTTGAAGTAGTAACGCTTATTCATCCTTGCCCTCGCTGTAGAATTTTTAGAGGTAATATCCAGCAATCTGCAGTGAACACTCATCAAGCAGTAAGCTTCTGTTTCCAAATCCCAGATGAGTTCTAATTTATTTAGACCTGAATAAAATTAGAGGTAATCTCTCTTCCTTGTAGTCTCTACAATTCAATATTTGGCTTCCCAGTAGAGGTTCATAAACTTGTCAACTAATAGTTACGGTGATTGAAAGATAATATGCAATCTAATGAAGAGACTATGTATGCATAACTATGCTTCAGTCTACTCCCTTTTTCTCTCTCTCTCTTTCATGTCCTAAAGTCTTATATTATGCACAGTTAAGTTTTTGGTCTAGAGAGGTGTGGCTATTGCCAGGTGCTATGGACTTTAAGTTTTTATTACCCTCAAATCCATATATTGAAGCCTAATTCCTAATGTGGTGCTATCTGGAGGTGGAGACTTCGGGAAGTAATCAGGTCATAAGAGTAAAGTCCTCATAAATAGGATCGGTATCCTTGTAAGAAGAGACAGGGAAGAGTGTGCCTCCTCTTTCTCTGCCCACCACCGCATGAGTACACAGCAAGAAGGACGGCCAACTGCAAACAGGAAGAGGGCCCCTACGAGAAAGTGGCCATGCTGCCCCGCTAATCTTGGGCTTACCAGTCTCCAGAACTGTGAGAAATGAATGTCCATTATTTAAGCCAACCAGTCTGTGGTAATTTGTCAAAGCAGCCCAAACAAACTAAGGCAACTCTGGTTTGATACACATGGCAAAGTATATTGCTTAAAATTAAAAATTAAAATTAAAGAAAGAAAAATAAAAGCTAAAAGAGGCATCACCCTGTTTTTTGTTTTTCTTTTCAACTTAAGGTTCAACATGTGATATAGTTTTATCCAAGGATTGTTAAGCAAAATCTACTGGAACTTCTGGGAAGATGTTAGTTTTCCTGATAAAGGCACCATCTCTTCCTCGTGCCCCTTTCTATTGCCTAGAAAGGTCTCATGTTATCTGGGGATTTAAGAGCCATCCATGTCAGAAGGAAACGGCCAAGCAAATGTAAAGAGGCCTTGGACATAATGGGCCTGTCGAGTCAATCAATGAACCAATACCAATAAATGTCTACCTTTAGACTTCTGGGTGTATAAGGAAACTTAAACCTCTGATTCCTTTAAACCATTGTTATGGGCATCACTTTCCTCACAGCTAGACTCAATTCCTCATTGATACAGGAAAGTAAACCTAAGAAATTTGTTATTAATAATTGGTCTTAGGAAATAAAATCAGAAGAGGAAACTTTCTTCTTAGTGAGGTTTCATGCATGTATGGACACCTCAAATTATCCACTGAGTTACATGTAGAATTATGTGGAAGGCATGTGTAAGGTGACTGCATACTTATTGCCAAAATCTGAATCCAGGATTCTTTAGAAGGTTAAATAGGTGCCACCAATAATTACACTAAGATATCAGGCATAAACGAGAACTCTTCTGGATGAATCAGGACATACAGTTACCCCATGGGAGAATGATGTTCACAGTGGCCTCAAAATAAAGGTCTTTCATTTCAGTTGTAGCTGGCTGAAAGGTATGCCATTTAAATTCTATATATTCCCCTAACGTAACTACTAGACTTTTGGTTTGGTGCAGAAATAACCAGTAGGTATACCATAAATACAGGAGACTGTGGGCTTGTGGAGCATGCTGCACTCTGTGATCTATCTCTGTCTATCATTGTTTTCACTTGACCCCATCACAGGTGCTTAAAATTTGTTTCGTTGTTGTTGTTGTTATGTCTTTTTTCTCACTGCTATATGTTCAAAGAGCCAACTTCTCTACAGAGTTGTTCATAAGAATGACTTGTTTCTGCTTCTTTGCTTTGCCACACCTCTATTCCTTTCAAATTTCTACTGAAAAATCCACTGATTTCCCCTTTGCATTGAGGACACATAAATTCTTTCTCTTTTCCTCTCCCTGAAGGCTATGAAAGTCCTGGACTGTAGCTTTATTTTATGTCATATACTTCCCTCCAAGTGAGTTATATAAGGAGATAGTTCCAAGAAGGAAAATGCCCAGAAGTTGAAAACCAGGTCATCCTAGGGGAAAAAATAAGCGACCAATACTTTTTTTGATTTTCTTGTTAAAAACCCAATAAACATTCAAATATGAAAACTACTAATGTTTTTACATTTTGCAGACTGGGGTATAGAACAGCAAGAGAAAGTAGAACTAATAAAGACAGGAGATCTTTCGGAAGTCAGGGTGGATCAGAAAGCTACAGCAAGGCCATAACTCTTCAGAGGTCATTGTGTGATGCTTTGGCAGGAACAACAAGGAGGACATGGACTAAATGGAGTTTCAGCTTTTTCAGAACATGTTACTACTCTCAAAAATTGGTTCACTGATGTATCAGTTTAGCAGATCATAAAAATGTAACCCAAATGATTCATATAAAAAGGGTGATTATTGGCTCAGGTAACAGAGTTTTGGAGGTAGGGCTGGATTCAAGTGTGTCTCCATATACAACTTCAAAGGATGAGAATGAGAACGTGTTGCTTCCCACGTTTTGAACCAGACCTCCTGTCCTCTGAATGTTGGAATCATTCGCAGAAAGGATCTTCCTCTGTGGTATTAAGATGGTTGTAGTCCCTTTATCTTTTCCGCTCCACATCCAGTTTAAAAAATAATAACAGATCATTGAGGTGGAGCAAGATGGCAAATAGAACACCCCAGCAGTTGTCCTCCCAGTTAAGACACAAAAATGAATAACTACCTCCACACACAAAAAACACTTCATAATAACCAAAACTCAGATGAATTGTCACGGTGTCTAGTTTCAACTTCATATCACTGAAAGAGGGACTGAAGAGGGTAGGAAAGACAGTCATGAATCACCTATATCACCACTTTCCCATCCCCCATTAGTGGCTGCATGGCATGGAGAGAGAATCTGTGTGTTTGGGGTAAGGAGAGTACAGTGGCTGTGGGGCTCCGCATTAGAACTCAGTGCTTCCCTGTTACAGTGGAAAACAGCAAAATGAAGAAGTTCCCGGTGCCCAGATAGGGGGCACTCAGACCAGCCCTAGCCAGAGGTGAACTGTCTATCCTAGTAGTCAGAACTTGAGTTCTGCCAAGCCTTGCCACTGAGGTCCTAAATGAACTTGAAATGGAGCCTAGACAACAAAGCCTGCAATTCCTGGACAAGTCCTGGTGCTGAGCTGGGCACTGAGCCAGTGGACTTGGGGTGCATGTGACCTAGTGAGACACCAGCCCAGGTGGCTAAGGGGATGCTTGCATCACCCCTCCCCAACCCCAGGCAGTGCTGCTAGCAGCTATAGGAAAGACTTCTTCCTTCTGCTTAAGGATAGAAGAGGGGAGAAGAAAGAAAACTTTCCCTTACAACTGGGATACCAGCTCGACCACTATACAATAGGGCACCAGTCATGAGGCCTGCATTCCAGGCCCTAGCTCAGGGATGAAATTTTTAGACATGCCCTGGGCCAGAAAGGAACCCAATGCCTTGAAGGGAAGGACCTAGTTCTGGCAGGATCCATCAACGGCTAAGAGCCCTTGGACTCTGAATAATTAGCAGTGGAGGCCACGGGCCTTGGGTGAGACTTAAAACTGTGCTGGCTTGTAGGGTGTCCCAGCACATCCCCACATGTAGTGGCTATAGGAAGAGACTCCTTCTGGCCGGGCGCGGTGGCTCAAGCCTGTAATCCCAGCACTTTGGGAGGCCGAGACAGGTGGATCACGAGGTCAGGAGATCGAGACCATCCTGGCTAACACAGTGAAACCCCGTCTCTACTAAAAAATACAAAAAAAAAAAAAAACCAGCCGGGCGAGGTGGCGGGCGCCTGTAGTCCCAGCTACTCGGGAGGCTGAGGCAGGAGAATGGCGTAAAACCCGGGAGGTGGAGCTTGCAGTGAGCCGAGATCTGGCCACTGCACTCCAGCCTGGGCGATAGAGCGAGACTCCGCCTCAAAAAAGGAAGAGACTCCTTGTGCTTGAGAAAAAGAGAGGAAAGAGTAAGGGGGGCTTCTCTTGCTGCTTAGGCACCACCTTGACCACACTGGAGTAGAGCATCAAGCAAGTTCCCAGGGTACCCAGCTCCAGGCCTTGGCTTCTGGATGGTATTTCTTGACCAGCCCTGAGCCAGAAGTGAGCCCACTGTCCTAAAGAGCGAGACCCAGCCCTGGCAACACTCACCACAAGCTGACTGAGGAGCACTTGGGCATTGAGTAAACACTGGCAGTAGCCAGGCAGTGTGTGCTGTGGGCCACAGATGGTAGTGGCCACAGGAGGAGACTCTCCTGCTTAAGGAAAGGGAACAAGGAAGAGTGGGAAAGCCTTGTTTTGCAGCATGGGTGCTAGCTCAACCACAGTAGAAAAGAGCACAGGAAGATTCATAAGGTTCTCAACTCCAGGCCCTGGCTCCCAGATGGCATCTCTGAACCTACATGGGGGAAAAGGGAACTTGCTGCCCTGAAGGGAAGTTAGACAAGCCTGGCTGGTTTCACCACCTGCTGATTATAGAGCCCTTGGGCCTTGAGTGAACACAGGCAGTAACCAGGCAGTGCTCAGCACAGACCATAAATGAGACACAGTGCTGTGTTGGCTTTAGGTATGACCTAGTGCAGTCCCAGGGGTGATGGCCACAGGGGTGCTTGTGTCACCTACCCCCAGCTCCAGGCAGCTTAGCACAGAGAGAGAGAAAGAGAGAGAGAGAGAGAGAGACTCCATTTGTTTGGGGGAAAGTAAGAGAAAGGAACAAGGGTGTCTGCGTGGTGATCCATAAAATTCTCCCAATCTTACCCAAAACACCAAGATGGTACCTCTTGTGAGTCTACAAGACCCACAGCATTACTAGGCTTGGGGTGCCCCCTAATGCAGATATGGCTGCAATAGCTAAAAACTTAGATCACAACACCCAAGTCCTTTTGAATGCTTGCAAAGTCTTCCCAAGAAGGACAGGTAAAACAAGCTCAGACTGCAAAGACTACAATAAATACTTAACTTCAATGCCCAGACACGGATGAACATCCACATGCATCAAGAACATCCACATGCATCAAGACCATCCAGGAAAACATGGCCTCAACAAAGAACTAAATAAGACCCCAGGGACTAATCCTAGAGAGATAAAGAATTCAAAATAATTGTTTTGAGGAAGGTCAACAGAATTCAAGATAACACAGAGAAATCATTGAGAATCCTATCAGTTAAATGAAAAGCGTGAAATAATTTAAAAGAATCAAGCATAAGTTCTAGAGCTGAAAAATGCAACTGACATACTGAAGAATGCATTAAAATCTCTTAACGGCAGAATTAATCAAGCAGAATAAAGACTTGGGGAGCTTGAAGACAGCCTATTTGAAAACGCACGGTCAGAGAAGACAATAGAAAAAAGAATTTTAAAAAATGAAGCATGCCTACAAGATCCAGAAAATGACATCAAAAGTGCAAATCTAAGAGTTGTTGGCCTTAAGGAGGAAGTAGAGAGAGAGAGATAAGAGTAGAAAGTTTATTCAAAAGAATAATAATAGAGAACGTCACAAACCTAGAGAAAGATGTCAATATTCAAGCATAAGAAGGTTATAAACACCAAGCAGATTTAAACCAAAAAAAGATTATCTCAAGACATTTAATAATTAAAATTTTAAAGGTCAAGGTTAAGAAAGGATCATAAAAGCAGCAAGAGAAAAAAAATGCAATGGAGCTGCCACATATCTGGCAGCAGACTTCTCAGTGGAAACCTTATAGGCCAAGAGGAGGGAATAGCATGACATATTTAAAGTCCTGAAGGGGAAACAAACAAACAAACAAAAACTTGTATCCTATAATAGAATTATCCAGGGAAAATATCCTACATACTGGAAGGAAAAATGAAGACCTTCTCAGACAAATAAAAGCTGAGGGATTCTATCAACACTAAACCTGTCCTCCAAGAAACGCTAAAGGGAGTTCTTCAGTATGAAAGAAAATAATGTTAATGAGCAATAAGAAACCATCTGAGGGCATAAAACTCACTGGCAAAAGTAAACACACAATATTATAATACTGTAATTGTGGTGTATAAATTATTCACATCCTGTAAAGGAAGACTAAAACATGAACCCGTCAAAAATAATAACTACTGGGCTGGGCGCAGTAGCTCACGTCTGTGATCCCAGCACTTTGGGAGGCCGAGGTGGGAGGATCACTTGAGATCAGAGTTCAAGACCAGCCTGGCCGACATGGTGAAACCTTGCCTCTACTAAAAATACGAAAATTAGGCGGGTGTGGTAATGCTACTCGGGAGACTGAGGCATGAGAATCACTTGAACCTGGGAGGCAGAGGTTGCAGTGAGCTGAGATGACACCACTGCACTCTAGCCTGGGTGACAGAGTAAGACTCTGTCTCTAAATAAATAAATAAATAAATAAAATAACTACAAAACTTTTCAAGACATGGATAGTATAATAAGATATTTAAAAAACAGAAAAAGTTTAAAGGCAAGGGGATGAATCCAACATGTAGAGTTTTTATTAGTTTTTTCTTTGCTTCTTTGTTAGTTTGTTTATGCAACCTGTGTTGTCCTCCATTTAAAATGATGCGTTATATGATTTGCAAGTCTCATGGTAACCTGAAGACAAAAATCATACAACAGATACACACAAAAATAAATAGCAAGCAATTAAAACATGCTACCACAGAAAATCACCTCCACTAAAAGAAAGATAGGAAAGAAGGAAAAAAGGAAGAGAGGGCTACAAAACAACCATTAGACAAATAACAAAGCGGCCGGAACAAAATTCCTTCCTTATCAACAATAACACAGAATGTAAATGAAATAACTCTCCAATCAAAAGACACAGAGTACCTGAATAGATTTCAAAACTAGAGCCAATGATGTCTTACCTATAAGAAATACACTTTACCTAGAAAGATACACATAGACAGATACAAAGATGTAAAAAGACATTCCATGCAAATGAAAACCAGAAAAGAGAAGGAGTAGCTCTACATATATCAGACAAATGGATTTCAAGACAAAAACCGTAAAGAGACAAAAAAAGAAAATCATATAATAACAAAGGAGTCAATTCAGCAAGAGGATATAATAATTGTAAATATAAATGCACCCAACACTGAGTAAATGTTATCAGAGTTAAAGAGAGAGCTCCCAATAAAATAATAACTGGAGACGTCAATGACCCACTTTTCACATTGGAGAGATCATCCTGACAGAAAATCAACAACGAAACAAACTTAATCTGCACTATAGATCAAATAGGCTTAATAAATACAGAGCATTCCATTCAAAGGCCTCCAGAATACACATTCTTCTCAGCACATAAATTATTCTCAAGGGTAGACTATATGCTAGGTCACAGAACAAGTCTTGTAAAATTCAAAAAAATTGAGATAATATCAAGTATCTTCTCTGACCACAATGGAATAAAAACTAGAAATCAATAAAAAGGGGAATTTTGAACACTCTACAAATATATGAAAACTAATTAAACAATATGCTCCTGAATATTTCTTACTCAATAAAGAAATTAAGAAAGAAATGTAAAAATTTCTTGAAACAAAAGAAAATGAAAATACAACATACCCAAATCTATAGGATACAGTGGAAACAATATTAGGAGGAAAACTGATAGGTATAAATGCCTACATAAAAAAGTAAAACATTTCTAATAAACCTAACACTGCATTCTAAAGAGCTAAAAAAAACAAGAGCAAATCAAACCCAAAATTAAGAGAAGAAAATAAATAATAAAGACCAGAGCAGTAGTAAAGGAACTTGAAATTTTAAAAAATACAAAAATCAATGGAAAAAAATGCTGTTTTTTTGAAAAGATAAACAAAATCAACACACCTTTAGCCAGACCAATGAACAACAAAAGAGAGAGTACTCAAATAAGTAAAATCAGAGATGAAAAAGGAGACATTACAACTGGTACTGCAGAAATTCAAAGGATCACTAGTGGCTACTCTAAGCAACTACACACCAATACAATACCTAGAAGACAAAGATAACTTCTCAGACGCATACAACATACCATGATTGAACCCTGAAAGAGTCCAAAACCTGAACAGACCAATAACAAGCAATGAGATCGAAGCTGTAACAAAAAGTCTCCCAAAAAAGAAACTTTGTACCAGGACTTAGTGGATTCACTGCTGAATAATTTTATTAAACATTTAATGAAGAATTAATACCAACCCTACTGTAACTATTTCAAAAAACAGAAGAGGAGGGAATATTCATTGTGTGGGGTCAGTACTACCCTGACACCAAAACCAGATAAAGACATTCAAAAAAAGAAACAAACAAACAAACAAACAAACAAAAACTATAGGCTAGTACCTCTGTTGAATACTGATGCAAAAATACACAAAATACTAGCAAACCAAATTCCACAGCACATTAAAAAAAAATTATTCATCATAAGCAAGTGGGATTTATCCCAGGTATCCAAGAATGGGTCAACATTAGTAAATCAACCAATATGATATATCATATCAGCAGAATGAAGAACAGAAATCATATCATCTTTGCAATTGATGCTGAAAAATCACTTGATAAAATTCAACATCCTTTCATGATAAAAACCCTAAACATGATGGGTATAGAAGGGTAGTACCTTAACAAAATAAAAGCCGTACATCACAGACCCACAGCTGGCATCATACTGAACAAGGAAAATCAGAAAGTCTTTCCTCTAAGATTAGGGAACAAGACAAGGATGACCACTTTCACTCCTGTTATTCAACATAATCCTGGAAGTCCAAGCTAGAACAATCAGACAAGAGAAAGAAGGAAAGAGCATCCAAATTGGAATGGAAGAAGTAAAATTATCTTTGTTTGTAGATGATATGATGGTATATTTGAAAAACCTAAAGACTCAAAAAAAAAAAAAGCCAACTCTTGGAATTGATAAACAAATTCAGTGAAGTTTCAGGATACAAAATCAACATACAAAAATCAGTGGCATTCTCTATATAGCCAACAGTGAACAATCTGAAAAAGAAATTTTAAAAATCAATTTACAATAGCAACAAATAAAATTTAACACCTAGGAATTACCTAAACCAAAGAAGTGAAAGAGCTCTACAAAACAAAAAACAAACAAACAAAACAATAAAATATTGATTCAATACATTGAAGAGGACACAAAAAAATGGGAAAAGATTCCATGTTCATGGATTGGAGGAATCAATATTGTTAAAATGTCCATACTACCCAAAGCAATCTACAGATTCAATGGAATCTTTATCATAATACTAATGACAATCTTTACAGAAATAGAAAAAAAATCCTAAAATTTACATGAAACCACACACACACACACACACACACACACACACACACACCAGAATAGCAAAAGCTATCCTGAGCAAAAAATTTAAAAACTGAGAGAATCACATTACCTGACTTCAAATTATACTGTAGAGATATAGTTACCAAAACAACATGGTAGTGGCATAAAAACAGATATGAAGACCACTGTATGAACAGAATAGAGAACCCAGAAATAAATTCATACCTCTACAGAGAACTCATTTTCGACAAAGTTTCCAAGAACATACATTGGGGAAAGGAGTCTCTTTGATAAATGGTGCTTGGAAAACTGGATATCCACATGCAGAAAAATGAAACTAGACCTCTATTTCTTGTCATGGACAAAAATAAAATCAAAATAGATTGAAGACTTAAATCTAAGACCTCAAAGTATGAAACTACTGAAATCTGGCAAAAGATCTGAATAGGCATTTCTCAAAAGAAAACTTACAAATGGCAGACAGGTATATAAAAAGTGCTCATCATCACTGATCATCAGAGAAATGCAAATCAAAGCTATGATGGGATGTCATGTCATTCTAGTTAAAATGGCTTTTATCCAAATGACAGGCAACTTCAAAGGCTGACGAGGATGTGAAGAAAGGGAAAACTTCAACACTGTTGATAGGAATGTGAATTAGTACAACTATGGAAAACAGTACGGAGGTTCCTCCAGAAACTAAAATAGAATGACCATATGATCCAGCAATCCCACAGCTAGGTATATCCAAAAGAAAGGAAATAGGTATATCAAAGAGATATTTGCATTCCTGTGTTTACCACATCACTATTCACAATAGCCAAGATTTGGAAACAACCTGTCCATCAACAGATGAATAGATAAAGAAAATATGGTATATATACTCAGTGGAATATTATTCAGCCACAAAAAAGAATGAGATCCTGTCATTTGCAACAATGTTGATAGAACTGGAAGATATTATGTTAAGTGAAACAAAACAGGCACGGAAAGACAAGCGTCATATGTTCTCATCTGTGGGAGTTAAAAATTAAAGCAATTACATACATGGAGATAGAGAGTAGAATGATGCTTACCAGAGGCCAGGAAAGGGGGATGTGGGGAGTAGGGATGGTTGATGGGTACAAAAATATAGTTAGATAGAAGGTTTAAGACCAAATGTTTCATAGCACAACACAGTGAACAATAAGCTAATGTACATTTTAAATTACCTAAAAGAGTATAATTGAATTGTTTGGAACACAAAGAAAGGATAAGTGTTTGTAATGGATACTTCATTTACTCTGATGTGATTATTTATCATTATATGCCTGTACTAAAATATCTCATGTGGCAGGGCATGGTGGCTCATGCTGGTAATCCTAGCACTTTGGGAGGCTGAGGCAGGCGGATTGCCTCAGCTCAGGAGATTGAGACCAGCCTGGGCAACACAGTGAAACACCATCTCTACTAAAATACAAAAAATTAGGTAGGCCTGGTGGTGTGCACCTGTAGTCCCTGCTACTTCAGAGGCTGAGGCTGAAGAATTGCTTGAACCCAGAAGGCAGAGGTTGCAGTGAGCCAAGATCATGCCACCGCACTCCAGCCCGGGCGACAGAGCAAGACTCTGTCTCAAAAAAATAAAACAAATAAATAAATTAAATATAATATCTCATGTACCCCATCAATGTATATACCTACCATGTACCCACAAAACTTAAAACTAAAATAATAATAGTAAAAGGCAACTCTCCTTTAACAGATAAAGTCTTGAGCCTGAAGCTAATTTGACCTAACTAGATGAGAAATACTCTTCAAGCAATCCCCAAGACCAGAGTGACTAAAGATATTAGATTAGGCAAAGCAGGAACCAGCACTAAAACTAGCAGTGAGATTAATCCTACAGAAACTTTATGGATTGATGCTAAGGAGCTGCCTGAGGGTACACCAAGCATCTTTTAAAATGTATCTACTGCTACTACTGTTACTGCTTATGGCTAACACTGAGTGTTGAGTGCACAGTATACACTGCAGTAGGGCTTTACATGCATCTTTCCATTTCATCCTTACATAATTCTATGAAGCCCATATTCTCATTATTAGGGGCCCTGTTTTACATATAAGAAAACAATCTAGAAAGTTAAAATCTTTCCAATTTTTTCACAAAGGAAGTAAGTTATAGGGCTATGATTCAAACACAGTTTTATTTCTAAAGCTTACATTTTAAATTACTATTTAATATTCCCTGATTCACTGATGACTAAAAAAATACAATTTAGAAACTTTGGAAATACGACTACTTTTGGCCTAATGTGGCGAATGACAAGATGGAAAAGAAAATATGAAATCTGGCATCATATTCAAATAATTTAACCAAAGGTCCTCATTAGTGCTGCTCTCAAAAGCTGAGCCTTGCTTTTATTTTCTAATGAAAACGTTACTAGAAACATATATGCTAATTTTCCAATTAAGCTTAGCCCTGGAGCTAAAGTATTAACATTTCCATAAATTATAAACTCTTAGAAGAAAACCAACACTATTTACTATGAATACATTATAAGTTAAAATGGATGCTTACTGTTACTCAATCCTTACTGAAAGTATAACTAATAATCTGTTGATTCTGAAGAAAGACAATGTAATCCCAACAAAAAATAGCCCATGTCACATGTTTGCAAGCAGTAATTGCCAGGTGCTTGGGTTGACAGAATTCTATATTTTCTTTCTTTATTTAACTGGAAAAAATTCCAATTCATTTAATAACTATATATGGGGTGAAAAAAGAAATAGGCAAAATAGATAATCCTTTTCTAGGTGCTATGCCCCAATTTTTTTAAAAAAAGGAATGTTACAAAGGTCAAGCAAATCATGAGTATAGGAGAAGAAAAAATTATGTAAATGATCTAAACTGAATATCTAACAATCTACTTGCTGAACAAGCCTCTATGATTTGGCCTTTGACTTTTCTCTATTTAGGCATCATTAACTTCGAACTCTATGATTCATTTGACATTAATAGTTAAGGTTCCTGTTTCTCTCTCTCTCTCTCTCTCTCTCTCTCTCTCTCTCTCGTCTTTCACTTTTCTGAGATACCACTCACTTGCTGTCCCAAGAAAGAGCTGTGAATATGCCTCAGCTTTCAGAACTTTCCATGAGAAAGTAAGTTGATGATAAGGAAACTCAGATTCCAGAATGGGTAACTGCTTTGTACCTCTATTCCAGATATGCTTGTTTTAAAAGTCTGTGTATCTTTTAGGATGGAACAGAATTCTTTCAGTGAGAGATTAACTGTAAAACCAGGTGGCTTCCCAGGAAGATATCATGCCTAATCTTTACCTCTCCCTTACCACAGTATTTAGTACAGAAAGAAAACCATGGCACTATCAGCTCTTAAAACTACAGCACCATATCAACCTCAATAGAGAAGAGGCATGAACAGTAAGATTCCTCTAGTAAATTTTACACACTTCAGTAGAATAGAAACAGGCTATTCAAAAGTGAACTAGTCACTGAACTGGAAAGTGTGTAGGCTCATACTCAGGACATCTATTATAAATCCCATTAAGTCCAGAGAGCCAGTGAATTATTGCCAAAATTAAACTGTATGATGCCTCTATCAACTGATTCAAAAGACTTCGGCAGATGTCTGAACACTGGAATTACAGTTTTCAGTGCTATGAGAGATATTAATCTATATTAGATATGATCCCTAACCCCAATGAATTTGCATCTGATAGGATATAAAAGCATTAAGAACAAATTCTAATAAAAGAAAGGAAATACAGAGATAAATGTCCCATCAACGGATAAAATGTGGAAGCTATTTGGGGCTGTAGAAATTGGGAAAATATTTACTGGGTCCTAAATGATGAGAGAAATTTGGGTATCTATGATGGTGGGGAAGTAAACGAAATTAGAGGAGGGAATAACAACCACTTTCTCCTATCACCTACCTTGTGGACATCAAATAGTCTTCTCCTCATAGTTATCAATAGTGGCCCTTTCATTTTGCTTCCTCAGAAGTCACCACCCCAACTCATGTTTCTCAGCAACTCCTGATGCAGCTTTTCAATATAAAATCAGTATCGTCATCTCACAGTCTTGACATTGTCTGTTCGCACTGAGGCAACACATTAAAGGAGAAATTCTAAATGGTGCAAAGCACATGCATCAATCGAGCAGTCTCTTTGCTTTTTGTTATTGGTGTTACCACTGTAATAAAGCCATCACAAACAAGGTGATAGGCTGCCCTGATTTTCAAAGAATTATACTTTTTATATTATGTTGAAACACTATAGTATGGCACACCCTTAATTGCAACAGCAAATAGGAGAAGCAATATCGATGAAAGAAACGAATATTAAACTAGAAGCTGCTTTTACTTAACGTACCTCACTATGCTGAGTGACCTCATTTTAGTCACTTAATGTCTCTGTTTCCCAGGCATACCTTTTGCCACTCAGCAATATCAGAGTTATTGCAAGGCTCAAATGTGACAGTTTATGTGAAAGCACATGGGAAAAGATGAGACACATTCCAATGGAAAGGTTTCATTACACATAAGGCCAAGAGCAGTATGGTGTTATGAAAAGCTCATGGTTTTTGAAGTTAAGACCTAGATTTCAACTCTAGTTCCCTTACTCACCAGAATGGGTTTATTTAAGTCAAGCTCCTCACCAAGCCTCAGCTCTTCATCAATATCAACTAGTTCAGCCGGGCGCGGTGGCTCAAGCCTGTAATCCCAGCACTTTGGGAGGCCGAGACGGGTGGATCACGAGGTCAGGAGATCGAGACCATCCTGGCTAACACGGTGAAACCCCATCTCTACTAAAAAATACAAAAAAAACTAGCCAGGCAAGGTGGTGGGCGCCTGTAGTACCAGTTACTCGGGAGGCTGAGGCAGGAGAATGGCGTAAACCCGCGAGGCGGAGCTTGCAATGAGCTGAGATCCGGCCACTGCACTCCAGCCCGGGCTACGGAGCGAGACTCTCAAAAACAAAACAAAAAAAAAAATCTACTAGTTCATTTCCATCCCTCCTCACAGAGTTGCTGTGATATTAAATACAAATCTAAAAGTCCTTTAAAACAACAAAAACTAAACATACAGTGTATTATTTGCACTAGTACAGCCATTAATATTGTTACTATTACTTTCATGGTTACAGCTACTCTGATAAGAACTTAAAATATTACTTATTTATTAGAATATAGACTGACTAAAATAAGCATCTTTATCACTAATTCAGCTTCAAATACAACTGGTACAGGTTAAGGCCCTGTTCAAATAAAAAACTGTGTTCATATAATTTGACTTTAGTTTATCCTTCAGTTAAAAAAATTCTCATTTAGTTCATAAACTACCTAATTCAGATTTGGGCAATAAATAGTCTAAGTTTATAAAAAGTAAACAAATCACAGCTGTAGGTAGAAAAAATAAACCTTTTAAAAACATTTTAACCAATATTAACCACTAAAATGCCAGTGATATGTGTGCTAAGCACATCAAACTATTCATTAAAAAAGGTCCAATGTTTTGCCTAGGTGTACGTTCTAGACACTTTTCAAATTATACAAATTGCTTTTTTTGAGGCAGTGTTTTGCTCTATTGCCCAGACTGGAGTTCAATGGTACAAACATGGCTTACTGCAGCTTTGATATCCTAAGCTGAAGCAATCCTCCCACCTCAGCCTCCCTTGTAGCCGGGAACACAGGTGTATGCTACCATCTCCAGCTAATTTCGAAATTTTTTGTAGAGACAGATACTCACCTGTTGCCCAGGTTCAAACTGCATTATTTTTAAGCGCCATTTTCCTAGATGCAAATGTCAAGGCTCCTAAATTATACAAAGCAGTAAGTTATATTTTCATTTCCCAAGTGCTGATAAGCCAGATATTACACCCATAAATTTCTTTTCCTTCATCATTTTCTTCTTCTGGGCTGGGGTAAGAAAATAGATGGTAGTCAGAAGAGTGAGGGACTAGGATTGGAGACAGAGCCACAGGTACCTATTTATGGAGTTTGGCATTCACTTCACTTGAACATTGGACACATAAAGAACTTGCCCCAAAAGAGGTGCAGTCATTGCCATTGGTTTCTGGAAGGTAATTTGTGTTTGCCTGAGAGCCTTGGGTTAAACAGAGACTAACACTATGATTTAGGGTAGGGGCTTTGGGTCACATAATATCTGTGGAGTCAGAGGCTGGGATCAAGCACATGGGCAATGAATGAATCCTGCCTGCGTAACAGGTGCCAATGACATCTCTTGACATAGAGGCTCGGGTAAGCTTCCTGGTTGGCGACACTCCATGCGTATTATCACATGTTGGTAGCCGAAGAGTCACGTGTCCTGACTCCATAGGAAGACGACAATAGAAGCTCAGTATTTGGTACTTCTACTGAATCCTGCCTTAAGTATTTCTTCCCCTGATGGATTTTAATCTGTCCCTCTCCTGACAATAAACTGTAACCATGAGTATAACCATGGTTTTCAGTGAGTTCTTTGAGTCCCTCTGGAAAGTTATCACTCCAAAGGTGATTCTGTGAGGCCACAAACTTGCAGTTGGTGCCAGAAGTGAGGGTAGCCTTGAGGACTATGCCCTCTCACTTTGTAGTTGGCCTAAACTCCTTACAACAGCTAACTAATTATGATTATAAGAGCAAACCATAACAAAATAAGAATTGTATCTATTTCATCCACCTTTATATGCTCGGTATGCAGTCTGGTGCCTGAGATGTGGTAGAGTTTCAATCAGTATGTATTGAACAAACTTTAGGTTTGCTGAGATTGCTTTGAGGACAAACCAGCATTTGTGCAGTGGTTTTTAAGACTACCAATTAAACTTTGATCAATGTAATCATAGTTAATTGTGCAACAATTGTATGAAATTTGTTCCATCTATACTTGAAATAGGCAATTCTTTAAAATTCCACAAGTCTTTATTGAGAATCTTCCTTTCCCAGGGAATGTGTTTAATGCTGTGGTTGGGAAAAATACGTAGCCCAGATGGCCCAGATAGCAAAGATAAATACGATGTAATTCATGCCCACCAGCAAAATAAAAGTCAAGTGCTCCAATATTACAGCAGAAGTAGCATCTAATTCTCACAGAGGATGGACAATGGAGACAGGTGACATATCAGGTAAGATTTGAGCTGAGCTTTAAGGAAAATTATGAGTTACATAGGTACAGAAGAGAAGAAGGCAAACATAACAGTATCAGTGATAGTACTTTAGTAAATATTGTTTTTATTCTTTACATATTTTAACACACATACTATTCTATCAAGTTACCTAAAATATTATATCACTAGTGTTCTAACCACAATTTGAAAATCTAGCTTTATAACTAATGTCATACCAAATGATGTTTATCTACATTTGTTTTATTTAAACAAGTTTCAGTTCAAGCAACTCAAATATAAAAAGATGTGAGTAAATTTACAGAGGATAGTCGAGGACTTACTTGGTTTTTATCTTTTTTGGATAAAATGAAAATATGCCTCTCCTTCCTCACTCCCAACCGAAATGCCTTTAAGCACTGTGAACATTTGAGAAAATGTAGGTGGTCTTACAAGTTTTTTTCAAAACTTTTAAAACTCAAAAGAATAAAACATTAAAGGATATTACATTTTAAATCAAAACTGGTTAAACAGCAAAATTTTTAAAAGGCACTGTCTATGTATAAGGTAAAATTTGTAGAAAAATCTGCTTCAACAGATTGTAACACAGAATGGTATTTCCTGAACTATCAAAGAAGGTGTTTCAGAAACATAAGTTTCCAACATGCTTAACCTTCTTTTGTTTGAGAAAGAGATGCCTTATAGAACTTTTTATTTACTCAATTTTTTAAAGTTATTTAATACCATTAAAATTATCTTGGTCTTCCTTTCTAAAAGGCGCTGTGAGTTTAAATTTAATCAAGGAGTTGAAAAACATATATACTGAAAACTACGAAACATTGTCAAAAGAAATCCCATGTTTATGAATCAGAAAACCTAATATTCTTCAAATGTCCATACTACAGGAAACAATCTATATATTCAATACAATTCCTATCAAAATCTCAATGTCATTTTTCGCGTTAATAGAAAATTCCATTCCAAAATTTATATAAAATCTCAAGGAACCTCAAATAGCCAAAACGATCTTAAGAAAAATAAATAAATAAAGCTGTAGGTCTCACACCTTCTGACTTCAAAACATAGTAAAAAACTATGGTAATCGAACAGTATGATACTGGCACAAAGAGACACAAACACCAATGGAACACAACAGAGAGCCTAGAAATAAACCCTCTAATATGTGGTCAAATCATCTTTAACAAGATTACGCAATGGAGAAGGGTTAGCCTCTCAACAGGTGGTATTGGAAAAACTGTATATCCACACGCAAAAGAATGAAATGGGACCCTTACCTTATACCACATGTAACATTAATTCAAAATGGATTACAAATCTATGCATAAGAGGAGACTGAGGCAGGAGAATCACTTGAACCCACGAGGTGGAGGTTGCAGTGAGCTGAGATCACACCACTGCACTCCAGCCTGGCAACAAATCAAGACTCTATCTCAAAAAACAAAAAATAAAACAAAAACAACAAACAAACAAAAAACCTTCTAGAATAAAACATAGGAAAAATCCTTCATGACATTGGATTTGGCAACTATATCTTGGATATGACACCAAAAGAATAAGCAGCAAAAGCAACAATAGACAAATAGGACTATATGCAACTTTAAAACTTCTGCGTGTCAACAGAAATAACTAACAGAGTGAGAAGGTAACCTACAGAATGGGAGAAGATATTTGCAAATCATATAAGTGGTAAGGGCTTAATAGCCAGAATCTATAAAGAACTCCTCCAACTCAATAACAACAACACAAAACAACTCAATTAAAAAGTAGGCAAAGGAATTGAATAGACATGTCTCCAAAGAGGATTTATAAATGACTAACAGGTAAGTTAAAAGATGCCCATTACTACGAGTTATTAGAGAAATGCAAATCAAAACGAAATGAGATATCATCTCACACCTGTTAGGATGGCTACTATCAAAAGAAACAAAAAGTATCAAGTCTTAGCAAGGATGTGAAGAAATTGGAGCTTTGGTGCACTGTTGGTGGGAATGTAAAATGATGCTGCTGATAGGGAAAACAGTATGGTGTTTTCTCAAAACAAAACAAAACAAAACAAAACAGAGTTACTATATCATCCAGCAAGATCTTGACAAGGTATTTGTACACCCATGTTCATTGCAGCAGTAAGCTCATATCCAAGAGGTCAAAGTAACTTAAATGTCCATCAACAGATGAATAGATAAACAGAATGTGGAATGCACATAACATACATTAAAATATTTTAAACATTAAAAAGAAAGAAATCCTGTCATATTCTACAACATAGATGAATGTTGAGAGCATTATGCTAAGTGAACTAAGCCAGTTATAAAAAGCACAAATACTGCATTATTCCACCTATATGAGATATCTAAAGGAGTCAAACTCTTTGTAACTGTAAGTAAAAAATGGTGTTTGCTAGGGGCTGGGGGAAGAGAGGAAAGAGAGCTGTTGTTCAATTGGTATACAGAATTTTAGTTTTTCAAGGCAGAAAAAAGTTTCTGTAGAGATTACCTACAAAGGAAAGAATATTAAACTGATGGCAACTTCTCCTAATGAACAATAGATACCAGAAACCAATGTAATATTATTTTCCAAATGCTGAGAAAAATATTGGTCTACTCAGAATTTTATAACTACCTGAACTGCAATTCAAGAATGAAAGTGAAAGGAAGACATTTTCATGGATACCAAAAGCAAGTTCACCATCCACACACCCTCACACACAAAACAATCAAAGGTTTAGTTTAGAAGAAAAGTGAAATCAGAGACCAAATTTGATATATACACACAAACAAAAATTCTATGCATACAAATTATTCAAAACATTCATTAATTTAATAATTAGTTATAAAATAACTAATTGTGCATATGATTTTATTTTAAAGTGCAACTAATCAAACTGGCAGCAAGAAAGGTTGTGGTATTTACTAGAAAGAAAACACCATAATATCCATAAGCTGTTGGAAAGGAAGACAGAAACACTAAAAAATATTTAGCAAAGTATGTCGTTATTTATGTATGATTTTAAAAAATAAGACTAACCACTAAAGGAATAAAAATATAGTCTAGGATTACAAACTTGCAGAAGAATTTAATAAAATAAAATCATGTGAATAAAACAACAGAATGTTTTTTAAAAGAAAAGAGAAGCAAAAGGAAATTTAGAAAATACACACTACTATGGTAAAAACATATCCAGATACATCAATAATCTCATCAAATACATATGGCTTAAACTCACCTATTAAAACACAAAATTTCAGAGCAACTCTTAAAACTACAGCTCTGTGCTTTAGACCTAACAGTCACTCCATCTTTGACACTCTCTCCTCCTGCTTCCTGGTGAAGAAATAGAAATCAAAAGTAACAAGGGAATTAATTCCTAGCTTAAAAATAAATAGAAGCCAGGTAAATGACGTAAATGACACTAGAAAAATGATACTACTTGTGAATCTTTTGGGTTCTAAATGAGCTTATCTAGGTTCTCTTAGTTTGCCTCAACCCTCTCCTCTCTCTCAATGAACTGCAGTTATGACCCTTATTGGTTGCCCAACTACAGTGTTGCCCACAACATAGAAAATTGCTTTTCAAAGAAATTCTAGCCTTAATGCATACCAGAAACACCTCAGGAAAGTCAAAGGTAACAGATGATTTTTAACTCACCAGGGGAAAGCATTGTGATTTTATGAGGCAAGTTTGACTTAAGTGGAGAGAAGAACTGAAAATCTAGATACCCCACTAGGTTTACAAAGGTAAACTCCATCACAAAAGAAACTCCCTCTTGTGGCTCAAGATCCCACCCCCTCTTAACCTCAGATCTAAGCCAGAAAGAGAGAAGGAATGCATATCTGAAAAGCTTCAGAGGATGAAACCACAACCCAGCAATCCCTCTAAACTCCCTCCTTCCCTTATACAATCGTCTCCTGCTTACAATACTGTTGTCAAACTTTCTGTGTTTTTCTTTGTTATGGACTTTTGGGGATCGACTCTAGTCTAATAAACTGAACTCTACAGCTTCTGTGGAATTATAACCTGAATTATGACCTTTTAAATACACATAATACAGTCTACATTTAGCTGCTTATTTAATGACTGATTAAATCTTTAAAGTAAGACTAACTAGAAATAGTCAAAATAACATCATCTTGTCTTTTTTCTTATTTTAATTCTTACATTTAAAATGGACTCACAATAACTGGACATGAAGAATTGTCAGAGCTGTGACACACTAAGAGAGCCCATTATTTTGACTGAAAATGTATGTAAGTGTTATTTTGAGCAGAAACTTTGAAAAAATGTATATGTACACATACAGCATGTAAGTGTATATTTTGATCTGAATATTTTCAGGAGTAAAATATTAACTTCCATAATTGTAATACAAATGACAGATGTATTACTAATAAGCAAGTATGATGTACCTGTTGGAGCCAAAGGAAAATTTTCCCTTCGCCCTCTGTAGATTAAGTGAAAATCGATGGACAAAAGGCTAATTAACAGGAGAAAATAAATACAAACTTATTAACGTGCACTGGGGAGAATCACAGGGTGATCACCCCACCATGTGAAATGTGGTATACATGGTTATATATCCTTCTTTTTATTTATTCATTTATTTTTATTTTTAAGATATGGAATCTGGCTCTGTCACCCAGGCTGGAGTGCAGTGGCACGATCTCAGCTCACTGCAAGCTCCGCCTGCGGGGTTCACACCATTGTCCTGCCTCAGCCTCCTGAGCAACTGGGACTACAGGCGCCACCACCACGCCCGGCTAATTTTTTGTATTTTTAGTAGAGATGGGGTTTCACCATGTTAGTCAGGATGGTCTCGATCTCCTGATCTCGTGATTCGCCCACCTTGGCCTCCCAAAGTGCTGGGAATACAGGCGTGAGCCACGGCGCCCAGCCAATACCCTTCTTTTTAGAGGAAAGGGAGATGGGGAGGTGTGGACAATTTTATAGCGATAGCAAATGATTTTGGGGGGAGTTCAATGAACTTAAAGAACATAAAATGAGCTGGGACGAAGTGTTTTGGATCTGCAGAGTAGACCACGGTTTGTGACAAAACGCTGTCTAGGTGTATTGATGAACTTCAGTCTTTCTTCCTGTGATAGGAGTTCAGTTAATGAAAACTCAGGGAAGAGACCAAAGGTAATTGTTTTCTTCTTTGGCAGGTCCGAGCTTAGGCAGATAAGGGAACTCCAGAGAACAACTTCATCCTGTGCTTTGGGAGAGATAGGATTGAGCCACAGGAGGCAGAGGGAGTTCAGAGAGACTTTGCGGCTGCTTCTTCTGTACAGCATGTAAAAACACCATATTTGAGGGTATCAATGTCTGAGCTCCAATATACCAGAGATTCGTTTAATTGAACATTCGAAGAGTCTAATGAAAACTAGTCAATAACTAATTTAGAATCCAGTAGACATATGGGAACTTCCAAAATAACCTTGTGCTATTTACTGAGATCATAGAAAGTAAGGGTGGAAATCTATAATCATGATTTTCAACGAATTTTTTTCATGAACTACAAATAGCCAACTCTCTTACAGGAAAGCGGAAATACACATACACACACACACACACACACACACACACATACACCATTCAGTGCAGCCACATTCTCTCAACACATAAATTATTATTATTATTGTTGTTGTTATTACTATTTTGAGACGGAGTCTTGCTCTGTCACCCAGGCTGGAGTGCAGTAGCACGATCTTGGCTCACTGTAAGCTCTGCCTCCCGGATTCACGTCATTCTCCTGCCTCAGCCTCCCGAGTAGCTGGGACTACAGGCGCCCACCACCACGCCCCGCTAATTTTTTTGTATTTTTAGTAGAGCGGGGTTTCACCGTGTTAGCCAGGATGGTCTCGATCTCCTGACCTCGTGATCCACCCGCCTCGGCCTCCCAAAGTGCTGGGATTACATGCGTGAGCCACGGCGCCCAGCCTCAACACATAAATTATTATCCTGAGAGTGAGACAAGCATCAGAATTGTGTTCGTAACTTTAAAATATGTCAGTGCTGATAACAGAGCCACTGATGCTACCTAATTTTGCCAGTTTGGGATTTGAAAGAAGACATGATACAACATGGTGTCCAACATGCTCATTTGAAAGGTCCAAAATTAAGCCAGCAGAGGAAGATAATTTGCCCAAAGGGATATCAAGATAGTACATGAAATGCAAATAAAACTCAAATATCCTTTCTCATAATCCAGAGCTCTTTCCATAAATTCATATTGCCTTTAAGTTAAAGTTATTCTGAGACTCTGACACAGTAGATGAAACATAGACCTACTAAATACAAACAAAGCCACAATCCATTATGAAAGTTTTTTTCTCCATGGTAGGACAGAGACTATTTCCAGACAAATTGAAGAATTTTCCTTCCTGAGCCATCCTCTATGCTTAAAGGAGAGATAACAAGAGAAAAGAAAAATGTCTTGCTTTTTGAATTAAACAGAAAGGTAAAATTCCAAAAGGAGAATATTCTGCAGAAATGGAAGCTAGACACAAGGAATTTATATTGCATGGAGAGTAACTGCAAATATAGTCATTCAACAAGACATGGTCCTTAACACTCTAAATTACAAAACCTCAAAATAATCCTGAAAAACAGGATCACAAAATATAAAATGACTTCAACTTCCAATTTTCCTGCCTAACATGATGGTTACTCTATTACCTCTCAGTGGTAATTCACACACATACACACAAATACACACTACAATGTACTTACTGAACTGTAGAGATAGCCTTCACCATTCATGGCCACATAGAGGCTAGCCTTCACTCCTTGGATGGCCACTACACGCAGGCCCACAGGAATTAGATTGAAGAGAGCTGGGGGAAGAAAAAGAAAGGAGGAAAGGATCAGTGACCTTTTGAACAAATAATCTTTTTTCTTCTAATAATTCTTTTGAGAATTAAAACCTATTAATTGAACTTGGTAGAAAAATGGAGAGAGAAAGAAATAAAGAGAGGTCTAAAAATGAGGGAAATTGACTTCTTGACCCTGCGCCAGCATTAATGACCTATGTAACTTCAGGTAAGTTACATAAACTCTGTACAAAGGGGTTGGATTAGAAGGTCTCTAAAGGCCCAACTGGATCTGAGATTTCAGGATTCCTGATCCTAAAAATTACCCTCAAACAGGGTAATATAAGATAATTTTTTCTAACAAACAAATAATATGAACCGAGAAATTCTCAACAGGAGAAAATATATCTGTAGTCATAAGAAATAACAAAATATTATCTTTACAACAGTCCAAAGCTTCTTGTTTTTAGTCTTTTCCTTGTTGTTCCAAACGTTATATTGAACACAGAAGAAGAATGCAAAATTTGCTGACCTATTGGTGATAACATTCAGACAAAACTTTTTTCTTGATATCTCAATTTTTTACATGTAAATAAAGAAAGATAAACAGATGGATAGATGATTGATAGATAGCTTAAGCTATAAAGGATATATTTTATATATTTATATCCAGGTGGGAAAAATATATGTGTGTATATATATGTAATATATGTGTGTATGTAATATATGTGTATGTATATGTGTATACACACATATATATATACACACACACACATATACTCAAAACCATTAAGAATTAATTTGACAAAAGTAATTCAACATCCTAAGATGAAATGGGAACATGCTTGCAGTCTTTACATATTCGAGTTGCTCATCACTCAAAGTACTCAATAGTCTATATGTCCACTTGGAGAAGGAATTCATAGATCAGAAAAAAAGATACCTAAGAGAACCTTCTGTTTTTCTTCCAACAATATATTTCTGTCCTTGGGACAACTTCAGTTACTTTTGAGATCACAAAATGAGCATAAAAAGAAAACATTGCCCCCACCCTGAAACAATTCACATTGCATATGGAAGAAAAGCAATCATATACTTAGGTTCTGTAGATGGCAACATGGATATGAATGAAGTATCTCATGGTTGTATGCATAAGAAAATATCTCTGCAGTTCATTTCAGTATCCTGGCTTCATTAGAAGTTCTTATCCACCTTTTCTATTGATAAAATTCCTCTCGGTTCTCGTCTTCTTAGTTTTTAATACAAGATACATATAAATTAACCCGAGGGCTACTGTTATTCAGGGATGCCTCTATTTTTCTGGGCTTCTCTCAACCTACAATAGTAAGCTAAACACACACACTCGCAGACACACACACTCACAGTATTTGGCTTTTAGTCAATGTTCAATGGACAGTTGTAGAGGATCAAGCCTTAGACCACAGGTTTGGTAGAACAGGATTCCATTCTTAGCTGTTGACAGTCTTTTTGCCTCTTTGAACCCATTTCCACATTTGTCATGAAAACTGAGACTAGATAAGAAACTATAAGTAGTTTCTCATAGATTAATTGTTGGCTCAATTTAGATTTGAACTGGTTTTATTTCTTGCTATATTCTTACCAGTATCCTTGTGTTACTGAAACAACTTAAGAAATACAAGAACTAGACAAAGTCTAGTTGGGGAGAAAAAGCTAAGACATATGGAATAATATGATACAGCGTATAATGTACTTCTATAATTAAATGTAATATATGCATTCTATATATATATTCTCTATATTACAGAAGTTCAGGAAAATGGAAGCTCTGTGTGGCCTGAAGTATTCATGGAATGCCTTACACAGAAAATGGAACCTGAGTTGACACTTAAAGAAGAAGCAGAAGTTGAGAAAACCAAGAACAGAAAACATTTTAGTGAGGCAGGAAGTTAGGTGGTTTTGCAGAGTAATGTGTGTATGCAGAAAGGGACTGGCAGATTGGAGGATTTGATTTATATTGGGGGAAAATGAGAAAGAACACCATGTAAATAAAATAAGGATAAATAACTGCGAGCCTGTCGTTCTAATCTTAGATATGTAGACTTTACCAAATGGGCAACAAGATGTGTGCCATATGAAAACTAGAGCAAAAACATAGATTATGAGTATGAGATTTGCAGACACATAGTTTCTAAACCCTCCACTAAGTTACATGGCTTTGAGCTATTCATTTAACTTCTCTGCCTTAGTTTTCCTATCTGTAAAATGCACATGATAATCCTTCTTGCACAGAATTGATAGAACCAAATGCATTGTCATGTTTCTGAAAGTGATTCAGAGACGTGTCCTCTCGAAGAGCTATTTGTCATGAACACCTAATTCTTCTGTTTGTCAGATAAAGTTATCATAAGGCTACTGTAAAAACTGACATATTGCCTCAATAATATTTTTTAGTTTATATTCAGCAGATTGTTTTAATGCTTTAAAATATAATACTTTACATTTGTGTAACAATTTTCAAAGTGCTGATACGTTCATTAATTATATTTGATCCTCAACCATAAATGCTATGAAGAATTTAGGACAGAATGATTACCTTAATTTTAGAAGTACAAAAGATTTAGAGTTAACCCAGGGGAAAATGCTAAACAAAGGCTTTCAGGCTCTCTAATGGGCCTACCTGTTCCAAACATCATATTTCATCTTTTTGTTCTTTGTTTTTTTTTTTGACAGAGTCTAGCTCTGTCACTCAGCTGGAGTGCAAGTGATTCTCCTGCCTCAGCCTCCCAAGTAGCTGGTATTACAGGCACCCACCACCACACCCAGCTAATTTTTGTATTTTTAGTAGAGATGGGGTTTCACTGTGTTGGCCAGGCTGGTCTCGAACTCCTAATCTTGTGATCCACCTGTCTCGGCCTCCCCTTTTTGTTCTTTTAATTTCCTCTAATATCCATTCTTACCTTCTTGCAAATAAATAGATTATTCAGCTACATCTTCTTACATATCCTGCAACCTGCAACCAGATGTAGGATGTAGGTCCTATGGACTCACTACTGGTCAATGAGATATGAGTCATCACATCATTACAGACTTGAGGAATCCTTCCTTACAGACAACTTATAGGTGTCCTTTGCACCCCTTCTCAACCTTTACCTACTGCTGTTTGAATGGGAATATGGTAGCTGGATCATCTGAAACCACAGAAACAAGAACTACTCCCCAGCGGGTGCTGGCAGGTGAGCTGGAAGGAGTTGGGTCCCTGAGAGCTTTGTGGAGCAGTGGCACAAGTCCAACATTCAATTACCCAGGTCTGGCTTTTACGTGAGAAAATAAGTCCTTGTTATTTTACTCTGTGCAATGCAGAGCCAACCCTAATCCTAACTGATAGAGATGCTAATGAAAGCAGAATTAATATGTAAGATATGAACTAGATGCAAGGTACTTCATTTTAAATAAAAGCAGATACTGGAAAATATTAAGTTCACTGACAATTACTGTGAGAAGGAGAAAAGACTTCCCAGGATAAATGCTAAGAACACCAGTTTACGTAGCTCACCATAGAAGGAAAAGCAACTATAAAATTTTTCATACATGAAGAATGACAGCAAACTGATAATGCTAGGCAGGGACAAAAACAAGAAACCTGTTTGAAAGTTTTATATGAACCACAAGATGATAATGGCTTTTAGCTGGTTTGCTTTGTAAGACTTACCAAGCCCATTTTTAAAAATCAGTAAATGATTTGAAATGAGACTTTATTGGTAAAAGCTAAACACAGTTTCTCTGGAAACGTCCTCATCTGCCTCCTAAAAATCCCAAAAGGCGGCAAATGACTTACTCTTATCCATTAATTATCTTCAGAGTAGCACACTCTGGGTCTAGCTCACAGGAGCCCTTTGCTCTTTTCACTACTCCTCAAAGCCACTGTCCTAACTCATAGTAACTGGGCTACTTGACTCCACCCACTCTTTAAGTCCCTTGCATCCTCTTATGCCATTTTCCTGCTTACAACCTGCAGTGATTCCTCCCTGTCTCCAGTGTCCTTTACAACCTGGCTCCAACCCACATTTCCAGCTTATCACCTGTCACCCTTTCCATCTGCTGTAACCGGCTTCACAGAGCTTTTTGCCATTTCCTAAGTTCCCCCTCAATCTTTAACTAGGCTGGAGTTTGTCCTCTTTTGTCCTCTATCTCTTTTTGGAAAGCTTATCTTCCCACTTCTAAATTTGGCCAACTCTTTTCATCATTTAAGGCCTACCTGTTGAACTCCCCCATGAGTCTTGCCCAAAGCCCTTCAGAAATAATACTTCCCTTTTCCAGATGGCTTATTTCTTGTGTATATTTTTGTAATGGTATTTAGAACATGGTTTTAGAGTTCTTTGTTTATATCTCTGTCTCTGTCCCTACAATGCAAGATTCTTGAGGGTAGTTGCTGTAATGTCTAGCCCAGTTACAAGTACATAGCTTTATTAAATAAATGTTATTATATGGGTTATGACAAAAACACATTCTTTCCAGGAATGTAGGTTTCCTTGTTACAATGAAAGTTCTTTTTAAGATAAAAATGAAATTAGAAACTAAAGCATCTCAGCCTGATATTCAAGGTTAATCTACAACATACATTTGTGCTACATGGCACTTTCACTTCAATACTGAGTGCTTCTAGTAATTTGCTCTTCCTCCTCCTACCTTCTAAACTCCATCTTTTTGCTAACTTAGTTCCCTCTGCTTGGAATGTCACTCTCCCTACATCTTCACACTGAAATCCCTGACATACTTGAAATGACACACCAAATGCCAAGTGCTTTCTTTCACTTCTTAGCTGCCCTATTCCTGGATCCAGACTATATTTATCACAATTTATAGTTTTATTCCTCTAAAAAATCTGTTTCCTCTCCAACCACAACTAGATTGTAAGCTCTCCAAAACAAAACTCACATCGAAACTACACTTGTATAATACGAGGAAAGGAGGAGACAGAGAGAGACACAGAGAGAAAACGAGAGAGAGAATACGCAGGGTAGTATATATTCTGTGTATATTAGCAATCCCAGTAAACATTTGTGGACTAAATACTACAATTATATACAAAATAGAGTCCAAGTATTTAATCTGACATTCAAAGATCTTCTTAAACTTGTCCTTTCCAAAAGGAGTATCTTGTTCTAAATCTTTTTGTAAAGTTGACTCTTGTATTTTAAAAACTGAAATAATGGAGCTGGTACTCTTGGCTTCAATAAACCAAGCTCAATCATAAAACCTCACGGAAAAAAGGTATTGGAAAAGGTAATGAAGGGAAAGTATTGTCTCTTCAACAAATTGTGTTGAGAAAACTGGGTATTCACATATGAAGGAATGAAATTGGGTCCTTATATTATACCATACACAAAATTCGCTCAAAATTGATTAAATAATTAAATGTGAGACCTAAAACTGTAAAACCCATAGAAAAAAAAACATAAGGGAAAAGGTAGACATTGGCCTTGGCAAAGATTTATTTCTTGGATATGACATTAAAAGCACAGGCAAATGAAAGCAAAAAAATAGACAAGTGGTATTACATCAAACTAAAAAGTTTCTGCAGAGCAAAGGAAACAATCAACAGAATGCAAAGGCAACCTATGGAATGGGAGAAAATATTTGCAAATTATATATCTGGTAGGGGTTCAATATCCAGAGTACATAAGAAACTCCTATGACTCAATAGCAAAACAAAACAAAACAAAACAAAACAAAATAAAACAAATAAGCCAATGAAAAAATGGACACAAGGCTTGAATGACATTTCTCCAGAACAACATACAAATGGCCAACAGGTATATGAAAAGATACTCAACATCACTAATCATCAGATAATGATGAGCTGTGAACCTAAAATAAACACTTCCAAGTTATAAAATATTTAAGGATCACTTTGATTAATCATGCTACATGAAAGATTGAATTATCTTTATATTTATCTCTACAAGAAATGTATAATAAAAAAGTGTTTTCATGTGGAAAGACATTCAAAAATTATATATTCACAATAATGGGAAGGAAATGTATAGACTTGCTGCTATCAGGCAATTAATTAAAATACTGTATTATTTTCCTGAGTTTTATCATCTTTGATAGTTCCCAGCTTTTCAAAAATTAAACTTTTGTGGTTTATTTTCTCACTGTAAATACTCAATTTTGCACCTAATTTTCATTTAATTATATTTATAAGCTTTAGGACCTACAAAACCTAAGTCATTCTCAGGTTGAACTTTAAGTGGAAGGAGAAGATGAGACAAAGTAACAAATGAGAAAAGAAAAACTAAAGAGATAATATTCATTGAATGTCTACTTTTTTTTCAGGCGTCCTGCTAGGCATCTTGATATGCAAAATGCCATTTTATTATAAACTCAGTATTTGACTACTTGAAGTAGTCAAAGTACTTAAGGTAGTCATTTAACAGTATATAAAAGTCCTAACTTCTCTGAGGAGTACAAAGTGAAAAATAATTGAGAAAATGAATAGTACCATCCTAACCTTTGGGGTAGGACCTTGGCCTTAGTAAGTTGAGCTCACGTACAGCACTTGTAAAAACCTGACTTAGAAGTCATTTATTCTTACCATAAAAATTTATCGAGCACTTACTCTATGCCAAATATCACGCTGAAGCAAAAAAAAAAAAAAAAAAAAAAAAAAGAGTGATGAACATAACAGATGTGGTCTCTAGTGAGAAGACTCTTATTTGTGAATCTTTCTGAGGTTTCCACTATTTCAAGGGCAAGTTGAAGGCACCAGAAACTTTTATTATGAACCCCAATGCCTAGCATGATATCTTGGTTTTAGACGCTGTTATTCAATATTTGCTGAATAAATAAATGAATGGCGAGTAGTTTCTCCTTGCACATGTTTATTCATAACTTTTCTAGGACATATTTTTATAATTAAGCATGTAGAAAAAATTGAAGATAATATGTATTACACATAGACTAAAGGAAAGCCAAAAAACCTACACGGTACAAAGTCTGAAATGGCAGACTCATGGGATGCATGGGCCTGGTGAGGATAGGAGTACATGTGTGTGTAGAGTGATGCAAGGTTGGAGGGAGTTAAGAGGAAGGAAAGAGCTTGGGGAATCTGTTACAATTGAGATATTAAACACCTTGTCAGCAAGGCGTGGTGGCTCATGCCTGTCATCTCAGCACTTTGGGAGGCTAAGGCAGGAGGATCACTTGAGCCTAGGAGTTTGAGACTAGCCTGAGAAACACAGGGAGACTCCATCTCTGTAAAAACAAAAATAAAAATAAAAAAATGTAGTCAGGTATGTGTGTGTGCCTGTGGTCCCAGCTACTTGGAAGGCTGAGGTCAGAGGGTAGCCTGCACCCGGGAAGTCAAGGCTCCAGTAAGCCATGACCTGCACCACTCCATTCCTGCCTGGGTAACAGGGCAAGACTCTGTCTCAACAAAATAAAATAAAAAATAAACATCCTGTCCAATGATATTGGACCAAAAAATGTACTTTGTAAAAGTGTTATGTTTCACTCAGCTTAATTTCTACCTGTACATTATCCACACCATATTATTCCAGTAAGGAAAAGGTAACAATCCAAAACACATGGGAAGACAATGTGACAACCAATAAGTTGCAAAGAAAGAGAAGAAGAGAAAGGGAGAGAGGGAGAGAGGGAGAGAGGGAAGGAGGGAGAGAGGGAAGGAGGGAGGAAGGGAGGGAGAGAGGGGAGGGAGGGAGGGAGAGAGGGAGGAGGGAGAGAGAGAGAGGGAGGGAGGGAGCGAGGGAGGGAGAGAGGGAGAGAGGAGAGAGGGAGGGAGGAGGAGGAGAGAGAGAGGGAGAAGAGGGGATGAGAGAGGGAGAGAGGGAGGGAGGGAGGAAGAAAGGAGGGGAGGAAGGAGGAAAAAAGGCTCAATACAAATTTGTCTTTGGAACTCGTAAATCCAGTATCTTTCCAAGTAACTTCTAAGGACAGACTCGTTATTGCTTGTAACGAAGAAAGGTATAGAAGAGTACAGTCGTATTTAAAATTCTAGGTCTATTTTGTCAAATGGCCAATAAAAAAGATTCATCCTGTGACCCATTAAAGAAACATTGTGAGAGAGAATGGAGATATTTGGGTTTATAATCTGTGCATTTTCAATGTTAGATTTCATTGAAAATTCAATATCATTTCCAACATCTCAAAATGTTCTCAATCAAGATATTTTATTAGAGTGTGAATAAGATCATATCCTACAAAATCTTAAATTATAAGTTAAGTTAGTACCAGGTTATTTTCTCCTACAATAAATCCTACAGTCTCTCACAATAACATCTGTAATTATATTTATAATAGCTGCAGGCCACTCAATTGGTTTTTCCTTAGTTATGAAATCAATATTTACTTCTGTTATTTATAATTTACTTAAGTCAATTATTCGCCCTCCCCATTCTCAATAGGAAAATGCTATGATTGAATATCCAGCAAAGTAGTGAGCTCTTAAATCTTCCAATACAAAAGTGGTTAAATTATGGTACAATGGAATGTTTACCCAGGCAAATTAATTATTCATTCCCTTACCCTAATTCCACAGCATTCCATACACAGCACTTATCACAGTGCTTATTCATATTTATATGTTTGTCTGAGTTTCCCTGAAAACTAGGGATTCTTAGAGTATAAAATATGTATTTGTTTTTGTTGTGCATCCAGATTGCATTTCAAAATAAAGCCTAAACAATTGTTGTTACTGAATTTAACTCTCTGAAACAGCATCTTACAGAAATTAAAGGAAAGATGTAACTTGCCCTATTCTTTTAGCTTTTAAGTCAAGGAAATAAGACTCAGATGAGGACTGAACATAGATACGCAGAGGACATAGCTTTGGGTCATGAGCCCTAGTTCTAAAACTTAACAGTTTTGTGGTCTTGGTGACTCCAAGTAATTTAATGAGGTGGCAATTTTTTGAATTTCTGCAATTAGACCTTGGCAATGACTGAGCAGTAGGATATAAATAACTCCCACATGCTTAGTGTTCCAATAATGGAACACTAGGCATAAAGAGTTAACTACTTTGAGTATTTCTTGGCTCTGAATGTTTCACTGGATTATGAAGATCAATGAGATAATAAAACAAACCACTTTTAAACCATAAAGGATACAATGCATCACTATCAGCGTTGCCAGTGGTTTTGTTCCCATTGTTGTTTTCATATCTCCATATCCGGAGTTTTCATAGTAGGAGGAACATGGCTGGGTGATCATTATTCCATATTTCAACTTAAATTTCTTAAAATGTTATGGGAGAAAAAAAAGCACGTATTTCATCTTCTATTATTGAAGCTCCTGTAAGCAAAACAACTACGTAGTTAAAATAAAACACTGTTAAGAATGTAAACATCAACATACTTCAAGCTATATTGGTTCACCAAGTACGATGCCTTATTTTATAAACAATTGGCCAAATAGTCCAACTGACTGATTTATTTTCCCACTGAATTTACTGACTTACCGAGCTGACTAGTAGTTTGGGACTTCAGAGACTAAAATTTTTCTTCGAAGCACTGGCTGACAGCATACGCTGTGGGTTTTCAGCATAATAAAAATGAGCAGCATTGTGATCTCTGTCTTTGATAAAAGGTAGTAGAAATGTTTGCCTTAGCTCTGGTAGAAGTCCTGTCATTGGCTTTTAATCCTGATAATATCATATAACCTTTCCTACGATAGTTCAAAATGTTCAAAATTTGCATAATTAACAAGTCAATTCAACATGATTCTTTTTTCATTAAGATGAAAAATGAGGCACATCACTATCGATAATGAAAGCAAATGCCTGTCATTACTCATTCTCTGGAACCCTTTGTCTTATACAGACTTGTCTCGGAGCCCATCTGAAGAATTCAGTGAACAGCACAGGTGATGGTCCATAAGATCAATGGGCAGAAACATCTTCCGAGAAATGTTTGCATGTTTTGAAGCTTTTAGATTTGCATCCTCTATAAACCTTTCATCAAACACTATGTTGCCAAAATCAATACTATGGCCTATTAGGTTTATTCATTAATTCATCACATATATTCCAGACATTGTGCCAGGCACTTGTAATACAGTGGTAGAAAAGACAGAGATGGTACCTGCCATCATGGTAGTTAAAGTCTAAAATAGATAAAAGTAACCACATGTGTACTCTGTATCCGTCTTTACAGACCAGGAAACTGGGACTCAGAGATACTGTTTTCGCAAGGTTATAAAGTCAGCTAGTGAAAAAGTTAAGCAGTGGGCTATACAGCTAAAAAATATTGTTGCTCTTAAGATATAAAATAAAATTCTAATGATAACAATTCAAGTAGTTGTGAAGAAAGTGGGAAAAACAGACTATAATAAGAAAATGTGAAAACCTGACAAGTAATTTTTCAGCCAAGTAGAACCATCCTACTCAAAAGGTACAAAATCTTTAGTATTTCTTAGATAAAATTACACACAGGCAATAGAAGCACACTTATTTGAGTTGATTTAGATATGCTCAAACAAAGCTTTGTACTTCGTTATCATTAATACCTAAATAAGAAAATATGACTGCCTAATTCCAAAAATATTAAGTGGATCTATAGAAATAAACATAATGTGGAAAGATTTCTTTTTTTTAAGAAATTAAGGGATAAAAAAGGACTTGAAAATAAAATGATGATTTTGTCCTTACTATTCTCTACTTCAAAATCTCTCATTCAACCCATGTCTACTATAATCTTCAGTCAGAAAATTTTTCTAAAGTATTGCATTTCAGTCACTGCTCAATAACTTGCATTGGTTCCCTATTTCCTACAATATAAAGCCTACACTCCCCTAAGTGTCAGTTAAGACACTAAAATATGGCGCCATGATACTTCCAAATAATCTCTTTGCTTCATGCAAGCTAGTGGGTTAATTTTTCCCTAACATGGTGGGAGCTTTCTCCACTTCCTAATTTTGTGCCTCCTTAACTGAAATACAACTGTCCTAATCTTAATTTATTTATTGCGTTCCCATTCTTCAAGAATTGGGTTAAACCCAAACTTGTTGATTACTATGGCTTTTGAGGATCTGTTAGATCTCTGAAATCTGGTGATTCTTCTAATCACTTGGTAGTACCAGTGACACTTTTTGTTTTACATTAAGATGTAAAACCTTTTATGCTCTGGGAACAGCTAGAAGGCAGGAATTGTATCAGATTCGTTTTTGTAACCCAGTAACTAGGACACAGTTGGCCTTCAATATGTTGCTATTAATGAAAATAAAGCATGCATATGGCAGACATATGTGAAAACTCAATCATTTGGTTGTAACTGCCTGAAACAATGCCTAAAGGAGACATTTGAAGCCAGGCAACAATGAATGTTGTGAGAATTTAGTGATGTCTGCAGCGAACACAGGAGGGGTTACTTGAGCCATTGATTTGTCATCTCCCACTTGAGGGCCTCCTTTTATAATAAAATAGCATGAAACATTCCATAAAAGAACAGCAATGATTTGCACTGTACTTTAAAATCAATATCTTATTGTATAACTTTGACTCAAAGTTATAATAATACAAATTTGGAATGCAAACTTTAAAAATTGAAGAAAAAAACCAACTCTCCAGAGGTAATTTAACTGAATGGTTCACAGACTTTGCTGCATATTAAAACCTTCTGAAAAGCTTGAAAATGCTGATGTCCAGACTACTCTCATAATAATTAAATAAAAACGCCTGGAATTGAAGACAAGCATTTTTTAACTCTTCAGATTGTTCCAGTATGCTTCATCACTGAAAACAATTTCAGTTTCACAACTTGAAAGCAAGTTCAATAACCTGGGATAGTTCTAGCAAGCCCACATGCTATACTGATTCTTCCCAAACCTTACCAATCAAGGAACCAAACCTTGCTGCTGAAAGTGTGAACAGCATCACCTTCGTCCGGAGCTTGCTGGAAAGGCAGAATCTCAGGCTGTATGCAAGAATTATTGAATCAAAATTTGCATTTTAACACAATTACAATGCATTTAAAGTTTGAGAAGTGCTGTGTGCTTGGTTCTCAAAGTGTGGGTCCTCCTCCAGACGTACTGATTCAAAAAACCAAGATTTTGGAGCCATTGTTGAGAACGGGGATCTATGAGGCGCGGCTGCTGTCTTCCTTCACGTCTCGGTAGGACTTTTCCGCCCAGATCATCAGTAGTGTCAAAGACTGGGAAGAGACCATATGTAACTGTGCATTCCAACCCCTTCAGAGGGAAACTCCAAGTGCCCTGGACGTTAATCTTCTCTAAATTAGACGTCGATCAATTCTCCCAAAGAAACGAGGGTTGGTCCAGGGCCTAAAAGAGTGCTGAAACTGGCCGGGCACAGTGGCTCAAGCCTGTAATCCCAGCACTTTGGGAGGCCAAGACGGGCGGATCACGAGGTCAGGAGATCGAGACCATCCTGGCTAACACGGTGAAACCCCATCTCTACTAAAAAATACAAAAAAAACTAGCCGGGCGAGGTGGCGGGTGCCTGTAGTCCCAGCTACACGGGAGGCTGAGGCAGGAGAATGGTGGGAACCCGGGAGGCAGAGCTTGCAGTGAGCTGAGATCTGGCCATGGCACTCCAGCCCGGGCGACAGAGCGAGACTCCGTCTCAAAAAAAAAAAGAAAAAAGAGTGCTGAAACTACAGATGTGGTTCAAAAATGGCTTCTCACCCAGTTTGTCAAAGCTCAAGTCCTTCATTCTTCCTGAAATTGCTCTTGATCAGTCTTCAGTCAGCACTGATGTCTCCTGTTAAGACTTTCCAGGCCACTTCCTTCCATAAGGGTACATTTTGATATTATTAACTTAAATCTCCTACATATTATTCCCATTTTGTGGATGAGGAACTCTGGTTTCAAAGTGTTAAACTAATTGCCCAAGTTTATCCAGCTGGCAAGTGGAGATACCCATAAGAATAGCCATGACTGTCTGTCCCTAAAATCAAATGGACTATTTATAACACTATCCTGCTTCCTCAGGTATGGGAAACAATCCCTGGTGCATACTATAGAAACAATAAAAGCGATGTTTTCTGCTCATACCTCAGTAGCAAGGAGCAAGAAGTTCTCTTTAGGATATTTGTAAAAATTCAATTGTAACACTGTGGAGTGGGCTTAATAATGCTGTACAGACATAGTTGGACAAAGGTACGTGTTCCACATTCGGTCTCAATGTCAAGGGAAGCAGATGTACCAAGTGCGACCTCACTAGATCTTGGCTGGATGCCTGTTCAGTACTACTCTATCTAGGCTGCTGAATAATACATGAAAATGTACATCCACATAAAGACACACACATCCTACACACCTCAAACTTCTCAAATCAGATATATGAAATAGGCAACCGGGCTATTTAAAATCTTTAAAATTATTGTACAATGGTTTACTATCTCTAAAAAAAGTTATAATTTATATTTCAAATACATCAAACACATTGAAAAATCCTTGCAAGTTCACTGTTTAGCCTGTCTAAAGTAAACTACCGTAATGTTTTAGACTAAACCACGTAGCCTTCTTAATGCCTTTTAAAAGTGTTGTCAGAAGAATGCAGAGGTATGATTTAAGAGATTATTATGCACTGGGAAATATTAACCAGGAAAAATAAATTTGAGATACAGTGTAAACTGGGTGAAGGTATTAACATTGGAACTAACCTTGCTGAATTCAAATCCTGGATCTATTGTTTAATATCTGTATGGCCATGGACTAATTATTTAACCTTCCTGTGCCTCAGTTTACTCATCTTCAAAATAGAAATGATTATAGTACCTTTTATAGGGTTATTACAAGACTTAACTGAGTATACTTTTGAAATTTTTCATACCTGTACTAGACATTTAGAAAGTGTTGAGCAAACAGTTATTATTATCTGGTATGTCCCCAAGTCATAGATTAAGAAATAATACTTAACACATATTATTTTATTTTCCAAATCCTTCATTCCAAATATGTAGTTCTTCTTTATCCTTCATGGTAGTATGCCCTGGAAAATGCTAATCCATATGAGTATACATTTATAATTTATACCTCATTTAGTCAGTGGCTAAAAATAGTGCTTAATCAAACCAGAGACATACAGGAAACTCTGCTGCAATTCATGAAGATTATGGACAAATCTATACAACCTTGCAATCAGTAACTTATGTTGAAGATGGAGCACAGGATACGGATACAGTAGAACTGAATTCTACTCACTCTACTTGGAGCAAATCAACTCTCACTTCAGAGCCTCAAAGTAAAGTAATGAATTTCAGGAATTGTAAAGTAATCTCTAATTCTCACTCATCAAAACTTTAATACCCTTTTCCACCACTTCAAGAAACCCTCTCTTTTTAGTTTCTTATTCTTAAAACACCTGAGTGTATATTTTCTTTTTCCTGCAACATATGTTTAAATTTATACTGCTGCCCTTACGAATAATCAAAACAATGACTCTCTCTCTTATGGGCAAATATACCATTTGCATATTTTAAGAAAATGATGTCTCCATAATTATCAACATGAATATACATATACATATATTCATGTGACACTTTGAGAATATATGTAACACTGTGAAAGTGTCTTCTTCTATTACTATTGCTATAGAATTCACTTTTCCAAACTAAGCACACTCAATTTTCTTCCTATTTTCATAATAGAAAATAATTTCCTTACTCATCCTTTGAATTATCTTAAATTATCTGTCATTCTCAAAACAAGATGCAGGCATGATCCAATTAGCATTCATTTTTCAAGCTGAGCATTGTCACACAAAGTCATATTCATTTTTGATGGGGTTGTTCTGTGAATTCACTTTCATTCATTTATTTAACAAATGCTGAATACCTAATATGTGCCAGGTATTCTTTTAGGTGCTGGAGACATAACAGCACAAAATGCACACAAAGCTCATTGCCTTCATGAAGATTACATTCTAATTAAGTCTTTCAGTTTCAATGGTATAATGATTATACTATTGCTACTATCTATGAACTTATAAATATCCACTATCAAGGCCTTACTCAATATTAAGAACTTATTACAGGCCAACACAGAGATAAAGCAGGCATTGTCAATGCCCTTAAGCAGTTCATAACCAAAAAGAAGTCAGCCAGTCATATACACAATAAATACATACAGATGAAACAGTATAAAATCATGAGATGTACAGTTTGTTCAGAGAAAAAGTAGAATGTACAGTTAAATCAGAAATAGGTTTCAAAGACAAAAGGCTTTTAGAGGATGGCATAATTAGTGGAAGAAATAACATAAGCAAGTATACGATAGAATGAAAAAATGTATGGTATATATAAGTAATATTTTAGTAGTAAGAAGACATAATAAAACAAGTAGGTATATTACATAGTGGTAAGGGTTCTAAAGATGAAAACAAAATTCAAGTAGCCAAAGGAGACTGAAATATTGAGGACAGGGACTGAGATGTATGTAGATTAACCAGAAAAGATCTTTTCGAGAAAAGGCTTCTCTTTTGAGTGGGGTATGAAGACCATGAGGGATTGAACTATTTAGATATTTGGAAGGACATTCCAGAAAGAGGGGAATAGCTGGTCCCAGTGCCTTCAGGCAAGAACTTGGTTGCTGGGTTTGAGAAACAGCAAGAAGGCCAGTGGAAAGAAAGAGGAGAGATAATATTTGAGGAGGGATGAAGGAGGCAATGGTTGAGATTATATAAAATGCTATTGGTCATAGGAAAAAGGTCTTGGCTTTAACCCCAAATGATATGCGATGAAAGGTATTGAGCAAAGAAGTGAGTTTATTTCATTTTATCTTTTAACTGGGTCACTCTGGCTGCTGTATAGAAAATAGGCTGGCGGGGGGAGGCTTGAAGTAAAGAGACCAGTTAGAGAGTTATTGCAAGAGTCTATACAAACAGGATAGTAGCTTAGACTAGGGAGTGGCAACGGGGGTATTGAGAATTGCTTGAAATCTGTGTACATATACATTGAAAGTCGTGGTGAATCCACTACTGTGTTCCAATTCAAGGCAAAAACGATTGTACTATTTGCTTTTACAGTTTTGCCTTCTTTTGTAATGTGTTTAAAATAAAAGTTTCCCATTTTCAAAGGTGAAAACAAAATCATTGTCAAGGCTTGAAAATTTCAAATCTATCAGAGATATTGGATATTATCTTTTCTAAACACCTCATTTTACAGACTAGAAAACAAAGGATTCATTCCTCAGAGGAGAAATGATGGGGGGAAGTAAACCAAGGAACAGAAAGTTTGTGGGACTTAAATAAGTTCACTCAGCTATTTAGAGAAAGAACCTGGACTGGAAACCAGGCTGTCTGACTCACAGCCCAAGCCACTTTGTCTTAAAGTTGGTGATATTTAAGGGGGTTGTACTGTTCCTTTAAAGTTGTGTTCTGTTATTTTGATTTAACAAACATTGAGTGAAAGCCACAGGTATCTCAGACTGAAAAGTCTTCAGGGCCTAGGCAGGTAGGAAGAAAATGTGGAAAAAAAGTAGATGCATCTGTTGCTTACATACAATCATTCCTGCTTCCCAAGCATGCCAGCTAAATGAAACACATTTGCAGCTCTTCGGATTTTGGAAAATCTCCATCGCTTGGCTAGGCAGAAGGGCAAATAAGGAAGTCATACTCTAATAGGGAAAACACAAAAGCAGATAAGGAATTGCTGTATATAATGTGACTTGTGCAGCTGTAAACATGCATAAGCCTCAAATACAGTAGAGTGAAGTGAGTGAGCGTGGGGTTTTGTATGGGGTGACAGCTGAGACAAGATGGCTAAAGAAGACCTCACGTGGACGAAAGAAACAGGAGTTGAGGAGGGTTTTGAAGGCTGAGAGTGGCTTGCCTTGTGGATAAGATTGGCAAAGACCTCACAAGCCAAAGAAATTTGCATATGTAAAAGCTCCAAGATGTACAAATCTGTGATACAGGCTTACCTATTTCACTACATATTTTTCATCTTTTTTTCTTTTTTTTGTAATTCTCCAAACTTATATTTGATCATATATCTGTCTAGAATTGAGCCTTGACTCTCTTCAAGTAATGAATCAAAATGTAGCAGATTTCACACATGTTTAAGATGGTAGAAAGTTTGAATTTCAGTGCCTACAGACCTCTGCTTTCCCTATTATATTAGGAGTCAGATCCCCATAGAAATAGGCTTCACAGTCCCAGAACACAGATTGCCTTCATTAGCAAATGTGAGCACTTCAAATCCTGGGGGTAGGGGAAAGATGCCAGTTGTACTTGCTGCAGTGCATCAGAATAATCTGGACGGCTTGTCAAAACACAGACTGCTGGGCCCCAGCCTCACAGTTTCTGATTCAGCATGTCTGAAGTGATGCTGGAAAATGTGTATTTCTAACAAGTTCCCAGATACATAGATGCTGCTGGTCTAGGGACTAGACATTTTATGAATCACTGACTTACTCTTCAATACCCACCAGTGTAAACACCTTCAAATTCTTCCATATAACAAGAGCTGCCACTGCTAAGAACTGTATTTCTGTTAAAATGGTCACTGTGCATGAGCTCCTTGCAAATAAAGGGTCTCTCATCCCTACTGATGAAAACAATGACAGCAGATGACATTTATTAAGAATTACTGTGTTCTAGGTACCGCTTAAAGCACTTTTAAGGAATCAAACCATTTAATCTACACAACAGCCCTATGATCTAAATATTATTATTATTGTCATTTAACAAATGAGGAAATTTAACACAGAGAGGGGTTAAATAACTCATTCAAAGGCAAAGAACCTCAAGTCAGATTACTGGGACCCAAATTCTGGTTCTAGCATTTATGTGTTCAACTCTCTAGATCTTTACACACTTTGAGACTATCACACAGGGATTTGCAAACTGATGATTTCCTGCCTGCCGGTAACATATCTTTCAGAACAAAGGGTATTTAGGGAAACAAAGGGTATTTAGTTGTCAATCAGTTTTTCTGAACATACCTTTACTTCTATATCAGAAGTTAATAAAAGACTATCAAAATCTTAGCGATTCTTGGCTCCTCTAATTTTGTACTATCTGAATTTGTATAAGTCTGAGAAAGTTTTTGTGACTTGCTCAAGGCCAAAGCACCAGTTATCACACAGAGCCAAAAACAGATCAAAGACAACCTCCGTCATCAGCTCTTTCTAACAATACATTTGGTTAAGCAGCCCCAATAAGATTTTTAAGTACTATGTATTCTGCCTAGAAATATACCCATAAAAAGTCATAGAGTAAATAGGAAAGAATATAATTCAAATGACTCATGTTTTGCTTTACTGACCAGGAAGATACATGGGAGTAGAAGTCTTATGATCAAAAATGTATATAAGATCAAGAAGAAAGTGAAGAGTCGAGGCTAAAAAGTCTGCAGCAGTTATCCCCTTATGATTTTATGTAAGGGGATAAGTCATTCAAGAAAATAATTAGTGTTTGCCCAAATTTTCCACAAATATTATTTGGAGGCACTATCTTTAAAATTAAAACATAGTCAATGAAAACAAATTTCTAACAAATTTAGAACATCTGTTTAACTTTTTGTAGTACCTGCATGCCCTTGTAATAACAAATATAAGATTTCCTTCATAATTTTCCTCAACTAACCATCTGGATCATACTTCTGTTGATAGTTTAGCAATAAAAGCTTCTGCTGACTCTGGCTGTGTCTATATACTTGTGACTGGTGGTATCAAAACATCATATGTTGGTATTGTATAGAAAACGTAACTAAATGACTAAACTTTTACATTTCCGATTGGTTTTCTGAAAATCAGACACAGAACATTTTGAAATGTTTGTTGATGCTAAACTCATAGCGAATTTAACACATTCATAAAATCTAAAGAAAGTATATTTATATTCATAATTGATAAGAACATAAAGTATTAGAAGTCTAGACTGAGAGAATCTTAATAATTTCCAGATTAACTGAATAGTAAATATAAGAAAAAAAAGAATACATTCTAAAACACAGAACATAGGGAGACTTTTTTAAAAATAATTTTGGATAAATAAAGATTTCTTTAAATTGGAACAAAAGCTGAGGCAGGAAACACATTTAAAATAAAACCAAAAAAGAATAGAAAGGCATGGCAAAAAATCAAAGGCAAACCAGGAATTGGAAAAAAAAAAAAAAAAAGGCAAATCAGCAACAAAACCTGAATTGGTTAACATACAGAATTTCGGGACATTTCATAGAATCAGATATAGACAGACAGTTCATAGAAAAGGAAGTACGATCACCCTTAAACAAGTGTTCAACCTAACTCATAATTTGAAAAAAATTAAAATTTACATTTTAAAGTAACAAAGAACCAAGTTTTGTGTTTGTTTGTTTGTTTATTTGTTTGTTTTTGGTTTTCAAGACAGAGTCTCGCTGTGTCACCCAGGCTGGAATACAGTGGGAAGATCTCTGCTCTTTGCAACCTCCGCCTATCTGGTTCAAGCAATTCTCATGCCTCAGCCTTCCGAGTAGCTGGAATTACAGGCATGCACCACCATGCCCGGCTAATTTTCTTGTATTTTAGTAGAGACAAGTTTTCACCATGTTGGCCATGGCTGGTCTAGAACTCCCAATGTCAGGTGACCCACCCACCTCTGCCTCCCAAAGTGCTGGGATTACAAGTGTCAGCCACTGTGACCAGCTAGAACCAAAAGTTTGATAACACATTTTGTTGACTAGATGATAAGGAAATAGACAATTTTAGAGTAAATTTGTACAATGGAAAGCAATTAGGTGATACCTTTCAAAATGAAGAAAGCACATACCCTTGACCCAGCAATTCTACTTCTAAGTAACCATCCTATAAATACATTTGTATATATTAAAAATGATTTATATAGGAGGATTTTCTTTATGGCATTGTTTGTATTAGCAAAATGCCTAATAGGAAATTAAGTATTAATTATCCATTTAAGTATGTATTAATATGAAAAAATCTTGCAGATATACATTTTAAGTTAAAAGAAGGTGCTGATCGATAGATCAATATAGTAGATAGATATAGACAGATAGCTGGATGGATAGATATTGTACATGCTGATAAGTGCATAGACTATATCAGGAAAATACCAAGAATGTGCCTAGGTGGCAATGGAGGGGTGCGAATGAAAATTGCTTTAGATTGCATCAATGACTTCCAGTGAATATCATAAACACACCTATGGTTGAACAAAGTTTGTTTTAATAATGCTCAGCAAGGAGGAAAAATACACACCAGAGTAGAACTGGGGTGTCTTGGGAAGAGGATTTAAGAAAAGATTTACAGGATTTGGATGTGTAGCAAGTGGTTTTAAGGAGGGCTCAAAGAAATGAGAATCTGCCCCAGATTGGATTCTCTAAGGATGTGGGTGTAATTCTATGGCTACTATCTTAGTAATTATTTTCTAGAAGGCAAGAACAGAGCAAGGTTAAAGCTGTGTTTGGTAAACAAGCAGCAGCCACTCACATAATCCAGGACAGAGACATATTTAGTCATTTTGTAGTTTAGGAAACATTTTTGGTTTTGTCGTGTTCAGACATGATTACAGGGTCTTGCTTTAATCTTGACCCTTCATGTCTCAGTGGCTTTGTCTAATTTCAAATGTTATGAAATTGTCTATATTCAACAGAAGGATACCAAGTCTTCTTGGGAGTGCCAAGCCACCTTCTGGCTGTCAGGGACTGTTTTGCTGCTTCTCAACTACACACGCTGATGTACCTTTACAATTTGGTGCCATACACTTATCTTATCTATTCAAAATAAGTTTTCAAAGAATATGAGGACTAAAGGAGACCTTAAAAGTCACTGAGTTCTGAAATCATGCCCTCCTACCACCACTCTGCTTCCTCCTCCCACACCAAGGGGGTTTTCTTGTAAACCTCTCCCTTTGCCTCAAGTGCCAGGACAGCATCTGCTTGAATATCTCCAGTCTCACCATTGTACTAGCTTGTCAGGCAGCCCATTCCACAGTCAAATGGCTCTCAATATTTTATTGTTCAGAGGTAAAGAGAACAATACCTTTGGTTATAATATCTTCATTGTTTTCTCCCTAGCATTTTTTGACCTCTTCAAATGTGTCTTGTCTTATGGTAACTCAGGAAACAAAATAATTAGCTTTTTAATTTTATGTAAAATATTCCTATTAATACCCTCCAAACTGCCATTGTCTTTTTTGTTCCAGTGTTCCAACACAGTTTTGTAATTTTTATCATTACATTTGCAGAGATTCTTATCTGTTACTGCCGACAAATCCATTTGTGTTTTGTACTCAATTACATATAATTAGTCTTTTCTTCATGAACAAAAGAACAGGTGTCTTTATCAATTCTGTGCAAGATGCTATGGTAAGGTTGGTTAGACCTAATGATGTCTAGTGAACCAAACAACACATTTCTGACAGATGCTCATAGTAACAAGATTCTTTTTTCAAACAATCAACTGCTTCTACTCCTACACACACAAAGTAGAGAAAGAAAAGACATTTTAACAACTTAGAGGCTTATAATTTTTCTATAAAAGAAATGAGTAGAATTTAAATCCTTCTTTGATATTTTTACTTCTAATCCCCACTCAGACAAAGTATATGTAAAATTATTTATTTTTATTTGATATTCTTCATTAAAATATGTGGGGAGAGGGTCAGAAGAAAGCACATTAGTTGAAAAACTGATAACATTTTAATAAAGGCTATAGCTCTCTGTAAATAATATTCACAAGTGTTAATTTTCTGACGTTGATCATTATGTTGTTATGTAAAATGATACCATTAGGAGAAGCTGGATAAAAAGTATAAAGGAATTCACTTTTATTACTTTGTAATTTTTCTGAAATCTTAAATGATTTTTTCAGTTAAAAAATACGTGGGGCCGGTCGCAGTGACCCACGCCTGTAATTCCAGCACTTTGGGAGGCCAAGGCAGGTGGATCACGAGGTCAGGAGATCAAGACCATCCTGGGCAACATGGTGAAACCCCATCTCTACTAAAATACAAAATTAGCTGGGCGTGGTGGCACGTGCCTGTAATCCCAGCTACTTGGGAGGCTGAGGCAGGAGAATCGCTTGAACCAGGGAGTCAGAGGTTGCAGTGAGCCGAGATCACGCCACTATACTCCAGCCTGGTGACAGAGTGAGATTCCGTCTCAAAAAAGTAAAATGTGGATAACAGTATTTTAGCCAGTGACCTACAGAAACTTTTGTACATATTGACAGAGACATTCATGCACCTAGTCATTCATTCACTCACTTTGTATTGAGTGCTTACTATGTGTTACAGACTATTCATTCTAGGTTCTAATAGTGCATGAGGCATCAGTCAAAATCTTTTCACTCACGGAACATGCATTCTTCTGGGAAAGAAGATCAAAAATAAATAAACAGCAATAATACATATTTCAGAAAGTGGGATATGAAAATAGAGAGTTCCAAGGTGAGAAGTGTAATTTTTAGAGGACTGTTAAAGAAGGCATCTTCAACATCTATAAGATAGATCTTAGCAGCACTATTGGTAATGGCCTTAAAATAGAAACAATAATTATACACAAAAAGGAAAAGGAATAAATATGTTTGTATACATTCATACAGTGGAATATTTTACAAAAATGAAAGAAATAAAACAAATAAATATATTACCATAGACAAACCTCGCAACCATAATGTTGGGGATTAAAGTACATAAAACATATTTATGATAATGTTCTAACTTACAAAATATTTTAAAATATGCAAAACAATGTTACGAATTAAAATGTTTTATTAAATTGCATATATATGAGATATACAAAATTCCAGGGAGTTATTATATCTGGTAATGAAGGAAAGCAAGATTCCATCAGGGATATCACAACAAGGAGGTTAAACTATATCGATATTTTAATTAATTTTAAAAGCTAGTAGTAGGTATCCAGATAAACTTGTATTAATCTTTATATTTTGCACACCTAAATGATTTTAAAAACAATTGATTAAAAAGTGTGTGTGGTAGTTTATCTTGATAAAATATTAGTTTAAATCTGTGAATTCAGAGAATTTTTTAAAGTACGTATTTGACACAATGCATGCCCTTTGGTGTGTGTGTATGTGTGTTTGTGTGTGGTAGGCATAATGACATTATGCTAAGATATATATATATATATATATTATATATATATATATAGGCATGAAGGGAGGTACAAATGTACACGTGGGTGTAGATTTACACTAGCAGTTAACCCAGCATCAACAAAGCAAGCACTGTCAATCATTTTCCTAGAAAGAATACAGGAAGGATTTGTCCTAGCTTGACCCCAAACCTGCACTTTCACACTCTTCTGTCTTTGCCCCATGATAAATGTCATGCATTTGCAAGATAGTTGGCTGGGTAAAGATAGCATTTTGTAGATTGAATATGGCTAATTGTCTTACTTAGGGATTGATTCTATCTTCATCAATTTATAATTTTTCAATTTTTTTTAAAGTTAGATGGATGGTGCTGACAGAGATGTTGATATATCATCACCATCTCCAGCCATCACATTTTATAGAAATAAAACCTGAGAACTAGTAATATCTTGGAGTTAGTGCAGATAAGTGACACAACTAAGTGGTTCCCTGGTTCTTGCATCTATATTTGTAGCCTCACTAAATCGACATTTAATGACAGATGCAATAAATGACAATACACGGAGAGAAAACTATCCTGATTCTTCTACACTGAGCTGAAAGCTTTAATCATTTAAAGAATGCTTTCACAAAAACACACTACCAATGCAAACCAAAATAAGTCAATCAACAACTTAGCAAAAAATCTGAAAGCAAGAAAACTGAAATGAAATTCTTTATAATAAGACCTTTTATCTATTGTAAATTATATTCTAAATGTGTGATATTAACTGAACAAAGAATAACTTAGAAAGGGTGGACAAGATCATTTTCATTCTTTAGGAACTTTAAATTTTTCCTCAAATATTTCTTAATAATTTAAAAGACATTTCACTATAAAATATCTAGCTTCCGATATTAGTTTACGCAGTTTAGTAGATTATCAGCCTGATCACAAAATTACATCCATCAGAATCACAACTTGTTTGGACAGATATCAATGAGTATTTACTGTGTGCTCAACACTAAAGATCTAGCAACGAAGACAGAGAAACATTAGGAAACAATATGGCATCATACATAATTTTAGAATGACACGAATTTGCCCTCAGGTATCTGTATATGATTATGCAAAATTTGAAAGACATGACAGCTATCAATCTTGCCTCTGGAGCTTGTATTTGAAATTTTTCTAGACTGCAAATTCATTTTGTCATACCTTGATGATTGCATTTAATTTTAAACTTGTCAACTCTAAAGTTAGATCACTTAAAACTATATCCAGAGAAATTATTATTAATCTTTGAATGCTCGGCATTTTTATTTCCCCCCAAAAAATTTAAATTCCATTTCAGGTCTATCAGTCTTCATTATCTTCTTACTGTTATATATATTTATTACATGTGCCATAGGTAATCATGATATTTAAATATATTTTCCTTTTAAAATCAGCAATTTTGCCTTTAACATAAAATAACATATATGTATGTTATATATATATATAACACACACACACACACACATATATACACACACACACACATGTATTCAGTATTTAGTAATTTTTGTCTGTCAGAAATTGTGTTCTGAGAAATACATAACTTGTTCATTATTGAACTATAACTTGTTCATCTCTTGGTTCTGGGATTTAAATACCATCTTGTGTTGGAAGATGTGCTTGATTGTTCCTAGGAGTGTTTATCATCATGCTGCCTTAAAACACCGTGATGGGAGTATATTCTTTCCCACTGACCAAAGGAAATACCTTTAAGCCTCTTTCTTACCTTCTCTTACCTGCATCACCTCCCTCCTATACTGTGTCTTTGCTGCAGGAAATCATAACAAGAAGGATAAAGGAAAAGATACTAGCTTATTAATAGTTAAATAGTTTGAAAGGCATAGTTTGTAAGGCAGCTTAGCAATGCTTTAAGTATAGCATACACTGGGCCCTACATTTGATTTGTAACCAGATTGTAAGAAGCTGATGTTTCTTACTGTAGTCGCTGTTTTCGTCCTTGGTCCCATCAATGGTGCCATCTGGGTGCATCTGCAGGAAATATCCCTGCTGGCTGAATAACCTTGTCACAATCCCTTTCAGCTGGGGTTCTGCAAAACAAAATAATTATTCAAATTTTTATTTGGCTTATACAAATGCACACTTACAAATTGTTAAAAACATCCTGTAAGTAAATACGTAAATGCCAATAGCTTAAATATTGAATTATGTATTGGGCAGTTGGGTATTTCAGTAACGTATCTATGCTTTTTATTCCATCTAGAGGTAGAGCTTTAACACTTTTAACAGTAAACTAAATGCAAATAAATAAAAGCAAATTATGATTAGGAAAATACTGAGACATGCTAAAAAGTGAATTATTTTCCTCCTTTGTACATCTGGTGTCTGACTGCAAGGTTTCACCAATATTATAGTCCCATTCCAGAATTATTGTTTAGGCCAAATGCCTCTGTAATTTCTAAGTTTCTAGTAGTCATAACCAGGTTCATAAGATTTCTATTTCTGCAAGATGTCAGCTCTCCATCAGAAGCTCCTGGGTTTTGAATTTGTGATCAAGTTCAGCCAGAAAGAATAGTTTGGATGAGAAGAACCACAGGCAACAGCAAAACTTCCACGGCCATGAGATGTCACTGGGAAATATGTGGAAATGCAAATTTCACCTTCACTACATACTTCTTCAGAGAGGAGCCTCAGTATTCCAAAGTTCATTGCTCCAGTACAAAAAAAAAAAAAAAAAAAAAAAAAAAAAAAAAAAAAAAATCAAGTCATACATATTTCTCTACGTATTTCAAACCAGAATTGCTCAACTTTTAAAAACCCTCTAAACACAAACACTTTCAAACTAACCTTTGTATAACACATTTGAATTTTTGTGCATCAGCTAATATAAATATTTAAAGCTTTCTCATTGCAGTGCTGGCTGCCAGCAACAATCTAATTTCCACCGCATCACCATTTTGTCTCTATTGTTGAGCAAAATGAATTATTCTAGGGCACTTATAGCCCTAATTATTTCATTAAAATGAGGAGAAAAGAAAATGCTGCTTCTAGAGATAAAATTGAGGCAAAGATGAAATCATGTGATTGCTGAAGTAGCAACATGATATCCTCAGAAGGACAATCGCTGAATTTAAGTGAGTCAACTTCATCCTTCATCCATCTATTCAACTAATCTATACCAAGAATGTCTTTTTTCTGCCCAGCAACATGGCAGGCACTGTGTGTTACACTGAATGCATTTATTGATGTTTAGGTCTAAAAGAGAATTCTAGTTAAACATTTAATGTGATTAATTCTTTGAGAATTGGCCTACACCCTGTAACAAGTGTCTGTCGTTGGGACTTTTGCACATGTGACTTGATCACATTCACATTATTTGGGAATATGGGGCAATGCCTCTATCAACACGTCTTTTTCACAGCAGTCCTAAGAAGCAAAAGACATGTCAAAGAAATTGGGAATGAGGAAGCAGGCTGATGAGCAAAGAACTGAACTGGAAATTAGGCATTCCAATTAATAGGTAGGTATTGTCTTTATGAGTTAAATAAATTCAATTTTTTAAATTTGTGAACTTCAATGTCCTCATCAACAAAAATCTTGAAGTTAAACTGAATGATTGTTTGTTCCTTCATGTGAGTCTCTATTCACTCTGAGCACAGTAGAATCCTCTGCCTTGAATGCTGGCAGAAATAGAAGAAAGGATTTGTCTTCAATGCACTTCCTCCATAGGCTCATCTAATCCCACAACTATGGACAAGTTGGGGAAACACATGGCTAGCTAACGCTGCAAACAACTCTCTCTTTTTTTTTGAAAAAAAAAAATTATATTTTAAGTTCTAGGATATATGAGCGCAATGTACAGGTTTGTTACATATGTATACATGTGCCATGTTGGTGTGCTGCACCCATTAACTCATCATTTACATTAGGTATATCTGCTAATGCTATCCCTCCCCCCTCCCCCCACCCCACGACAGGCCCCGGTGTGTGATGTTCCCCTTCCTGTGTCCAAGTGATCTCATTGCTCAATTCCCACGTATGAGTGAGAACATGCAGTGTTTGGTTTTCTGTCCTTGTGACAGTTGCCGCGAACAGCTCTCTGTGTGCCTCTGCCTTTGGCTGCCTGGCTGACACGCAGCTTCTGACGTGGTAGACTCACCTATAGATTTGAACCTCAAATGCTGTGTGGCCCTGAGCAACTCATCTAACTAACATCTGAGTTTCAAGTTTTTGTACCTATAGAGTAAGATTTTTAAAAAGTGCTACTCTATAATCTTTGCAAATTTCAAATGAATAATGACAAAGTATGAACTAGAAAACCCATAAAATATACATCCTGATTAAAGTCTAATGTTTCAACTATGAAAATCAAGGACACGGTATAAGGGAGGTAAAAGAAGCATTCTGAGAAAAGAATATGTCTCCAGCTTCTGCTTTAGTAAAATATTAACTGAGTTTGTAAAGCCACTAAAGTAAACATTGGGCTAAAAGTACAGGATAGAAAACGATAGAAGGGCCGGGCGCGGTGGCTCAAGCCTGTAATCCCAGCACTTTGGGAGGCCGAGACGGGTGGATCATGAGGTCAGGAGATCGAGACCATCCTGGCTAATACGGTGAAACCCCGTCTCTACTAAAAAATACAAAAAACTAGCCAGGCGACGAGGCGGGCGCCTGTAGTCCCAGCTACTCGGGAGGCTGAGACAGGAGAATGGCGTGAACCCGGGAGGCGGAGCTTGCAGTGAGCTGAGAGCGGGCCACTGCACTCCAGCCTGGGCGGCAGAGCAAGACTCCGTCTCAAAAAAAAA